>NW_027285923.1:0-44798 GCF_036169615.1 Heliangelus exortis | reverse complement strand
TATTCCCACAAACCCTTCAAAATTCTCACAAAATTCCTCAGAAATCTCCACAAATTCCTCAAAATTCCCACAAATTCCTGAAAATTCCCTCAGATTTTCCAAAATTCCCACAAACCCTTCAAAATTCTCACAAAATTCCTCAGAAATCTCCACAAATTCCTCAAAATTCCCACAAATTCCTGAAAATTCCTCAGATTTTCCAAAATTCCCACAAACCCTTCAAAATTCTCACAAAATTCCTCAGAAATCTCCACAAACTCCTCAAAATTCCCACAAATTCCTCAAAATTCCCACAAATTTTCCAAAATTCCCACAAATTTTCCAAAATTCCACAAAATTCTTCCGAAATCTCCCCAAATTCCTCAAAATTCCCCCAAAATCTCCACAAAGTTCTCAAAAATCCTCACAAATTCCTCAGAATTTCCTGTGAATTTTTTCGAAAAATTCCAAAAAACTCCAAAAATTCCCCCAAATTTCCAAAAATTTCGGGAATTTTTCGATTAATTTCGGGAAAACTCCCATCAATGGGGGGTGGGGGAGGGGTGTGGGTTATTTCACGGCCTAATAACGCACCCTCCTTAATGACCCCCAGGGACCACCCCCTCCCCGAGTACCGCGTGACCCTTGGCGCCCTCCACCTCCTTTCCCCCCCCCCCCGACGCCCAGGTCCGCGCCGTCGCCTCCGTCTTGCGTCACCCGGCTTATGACGTCAGCGATGACGTCACCGGCGGCGACCTGGCCCTCGCCCGCCTCCACCCCCCCGCCACCCCCACGCGCCTCGTCCGCCCCATTTGTCTTCCCCCCCCCCACTTCCACTTGAGCCCCGGAACCAATTGCACCGTCACGGGATGGGGGGACGTCCGGACCTCGAGTGGGTGACACCGGGGGGGGGGGAGGGGTTGGGGACCATTATGGGGGGGTTTGGGGACATTTGGGGGGTTTTGGGGACATTTTGGGGACATCTGGGCCTAGGGCTGGTGGCACCCGGGGGGTTCGGCGCCATTTTGGGGCCATTTTGTGTGGGTTTGGGGCCATTTTGGGGGGGATTTGGGGACATTTAGAGGGGATTTGGGGACATTTGGAGGGGTTTGGGGACGTTTGGGGACATTTGGTGGGGTTTGGGGACATTTTTTGGGGGTTTTGGGGACGTTTGGGGACACTTGGGCCTAGGGCTGGTGGCACCTGGGGGGTTCAGCGCCATTTTGGGGCCATTTTGGGGGGGGGTTGGGGACATTTGGGAGACATTTGGGGCCATTTTGGGGGGGGTTGGGGACATTTGGGGACATCTGGGGGGCTTTGGGGACGTTTGGTGGGGGTTGGGGACATTTTTTGGGGGTTTTGGGGACATTTTTGGGACATTTGGGCCTAGGGCTGGTGGCACCCGGGGGGGTTCGGCACCATTTTGTGTGGGTTGAGGGGATTTGGGGCCATTTTGAGCGGCTTTGGGGACACCGGGGGGGTCGGGGCTCGGTGTCCCCCGGGATGGGGGGGGTGGCACTTTGTCCCTTTTTGTCCCCAAGGTCCCCTGCCCCCCCCCAAGAGCCTCCAGCAGGTGGAGGTCCCCGTCCTGGCCCAACGTCACTGTCGCTGCCTCTACCAGGGGACGGGGGACACCGAGGCCTCGGGGACACCCGCGGGTGACACCCTGTGCGCCGGGGACCCCCGGGGACACCGCGACGCCTGCCAGGTGGGGGCTGCCACCCCCCGTGTCCCCAAGTGTCCCCAAGTGTCCCCAAAGGGTCCCCAAGTGGCCCCAGAGTGACCCCAATGTCCCCCCCAAGGTCCCCAAAGTGACCCCAAGGATGTCCCCAGTGTCCCCAACCTGTGTCCCCCATGTCCCCAGTGTCCCCAAGGACCCCAAAGTGTCCCCAGTGTCCCCAGGGATGTCCCCAAGATCCCCAAAGTGACCCCAAGGATGTCCCTGATGTCCCCAAGGACCCCAAAGTGTCCCCAAGTGTCCCCAAGGTGACCCCAATGTCCCCCCCAAGGTCCCCAAAGTGACCCCAAGGAAGTTCCCAATGGCCCCAAAGTGACCCCAAAGTGACCCCAACGATGTCCCCAAGTGTCCCCAACACCCCCAATGTCCCCAACCTCTGTGTCCCCCATGTCCCCAGTGTCCCCAAGTGTCCCCAAGGAAGTCCCCAGTGTCCCCAAGTGTCCCAAAGTGTCTCCAAAGTGTCCCCAATGTCCCCAAGGATGGCCCCAATGGCCCCAAAGTGTCCCCAAGGATGTCTCCAGTGTCCCCAAGGTCCCCAAAGTGACCCCAAGGTCCCCAAGTGTCCCCAAAGTGACCCCAAGGAAGTCCCCAATGTCCCCAGAGTGTCCCCAAAGTGTCCCCAAAGTGACCCCAATGTCCCCAAAGTGACCCCGAGGATGTCCCCGATGGCCCCAAGGAGCCCAAAGTGACCCCAAAGTGACCCCAAGGATGTCCCCAACACCCCCAGTGTCCCCAAGGATGTCCCCAAAGAGTCTCCAAAGTGTCCCCAACACCCCCAGTGTCCCCAAATGTCCCCAAAGTGACCCCAAGGAAGTCCCTGATGTCCCCAAGTGTCCCCAGAGTGACCCCAAGGATGTCCCTGATGTCCCCATTTTCCCCAAAGTGTCCCCAAGGATGTCCCCAAGTGCCCCCAACACCCCCAATGTCCCCAACCTCTGTGTCCCCCATGTCCCCAGTGTCCCAAGGACCCCAAAGTGTCCCAGGGATGTCCCAAGATCCCCAAAGTGACCCCAAGGATGTCCCCAACACCCCCAATGTCCCCAAGGATGTCCCCAAAGTCCCCCCAAGGACGTCCCCAACACCCCCAGTGTCCCCAAAGATGTCCCCAGTCTCCAAAGTGTCCCCAAGTGTCCCCAACCCCCCCGAGTGTCCCCAAGGTCCCCAAAGTGTCCCCAAAGTGTCTCCAAAGTGTCCCCAAGGATGTCCCCAAGGTCCCCAACACCCCAATGTCCCCAGGGATGTCCCCAAGGGTGTCTCCAGTGTCCCCAATGTCCCCCCCAGGTGTCCCCAAGTGTCCCCAAAGTGACCCCAAGGAAGTCCCTGATGGCCCCAAGTGTCCTCAAAGTGACCCCAAGGATGGCCCCGATGACCCCAAGTGTCCCCAAAGTGTCCCCAAGTGTCCCCAACACCCCCAATGTCCCCAACCTCTGTGTCCCCCATGTCCCCAGTGTCCCCAAGTGTCCCCAAAGTGACCCCAAGGATGTCCCCAACACCCCCAGTGTCCCCAAGGTGTCCCCAGTGTCCCCAAATGTCCCTTTTTTCCCCTTTTTTTTTCGTTTCTTCCTCATTTTTTCTCCTCTAATTTTTTTCCTTTTTTTTTTTTTTTTTTTTTTTTTTTTTCCTTTTTTTTAGGGTGACTCGGGGGGACAGGTGGCTCCTGGCAGGGATTGTCACCTGAGGGAGGGTGGGACACAACGTGTCCCCCATGTCCCCAACCCCCCCCAGTGTCCCCAAGGTCCCCAAAGTCTCCCCAAAGTCCCCCCCAGGTGTCCCCAAAGTGACCCCAAGGGAGTCCCCGATGGCCCCAAGGACCCCAAAGTGACCCCAAGTGTCCCCAAAGTGACCCCAAGGATGTCCCCAGAGTGTCCCCAGTGTCTCCAAAGTGTCCCCAGTGTCCCCAAGGATGTCCCAAGGTCCCCAAAGTGACCCCAAGGATGTCCCTGATGGCCCCAAGGAGCCCAAAGTGTCCCCAAAGTGACCCCAAGGATGTCCCCAACACCCCCAGTGTCCCCAAGGATGTCCCCAAAGAGTCTCCAAAGTGTCCCCAACACCCCCAGTGTCCCCAAGTGTCCCCAAAGTGACCCCAAGGAAGTCCCCGATGGCCCCAGAGTGTCCCCAAAGTGTCCCCAAAATGACCCCAAGGGTGTCCCCAACACCCCCAATGTCCCCAAGGATGTCCCCAAAGGGTCCCCAAAGTGTCCCCAAGTGTCCCCAACACCCCCAGTGTCCCCAAGGGTGTCCCCCATGTCCCCAAACCTCCCTTTTTCCCCTTTTTTTTCGTTTCTTCCTCGTTTCTTCGTTTTTTTCCTATTTTTTTTGTTTTTTCTCTAACTTTTTCCTTATTTTTTTTTTTTTTTCTTTTTTTTTAGGGTGACTCGGGGGGTCCCCTCTCCTGTCCCTTTGGGGACAGGTGGCTCCTGGCAGGAATTGTCACCTGAGGGAGGGTGGGACACAACGTGTCCCCCCATGTCCCCAACCCCCCCCCAGTGTCCCCAAGGTCCCTCCAATGTCCCCCCCAGGTGTCCCCAAAGTGACCCCAAGGGAGTCCCCGATGGCCCCAAGGACCCCGAAGTGTCCCCAAGGATGTCCCCAAGGTCCCCAAAGTGACCCCAAGGAAGTCCCCGATGGCCCCAAGGACCATAAAGTGACCCCAAGGATGTCCCCAAGGTCCCAAAGTGACCCCGAGGATGTCCCCGATGTCCCCAAGGAGCCCAAAGTGTCCCCAAGTGTCCCCAAGGATGGCCCTGATGACCCAAGTGTCCCCAAAATGTCCCCAAGGATGTCCCCAAGTGTCCCCAACACCCCCAATGTCCCCAACCTCTGTGTCCCCCATGTCCCCAAGTGTCCCCAAAAGTGACCCCAAGGATGTCCCCAAAGTGTCCCCAACATCCCCAATATTCCCAAATGTCCCCAAGGATGTCCCCAAGGTCCCCAAAGTGACCCCAAGGATGTCCCCAACACCCCCAATGTCCCCAAGGATGTCCCCAAAGTGACCCCAAGGATGTCCCCAACACCCCCAATGTCCCCAAGGGTGTCCCCAAGTGTCCCCAAACATCCCTTTTTTCCCCTTTTTTTTCGTTTCTTTCTCATTTTTTCGTTTTTTCTCCTCTAACTTTTTTCCTTTTTTTTTTTTCTTTTTCCTTCTTTTTCCTTATTTTTTTTTTATTTCTTTTTTTAGGGTGACTCGGGGGGTCCCCTCTCCTGTCCCTTTGGGGACAGGTGGCTCCTGGCAGGAATTGTCACCTGGGGGGACTCCTGTGGCCTCCCGGGCCGCCCCGGCGTTTACACCCGAGCGGCCGCCCACGTCCCCTGGATCACCCAGAACGTCCCTGAGGCCACCACTTTGTCCCCAAACGAGGACCCCCACCCCCCTGCCACCCCCCCCCGAGGACTTGGGGGGACCCTGTGAGGATGGGGACTTCCCCCCGGGGTGGCCTCGCCCACTGCCACCTCCCCAAACTGGTGCCACTGGTGGGACTGGTGGCCTCCCGGGGCCTTCTGGTGGCCTCCTGGGGCCCTTTGGTGGCCTCCCCCTCCTCTTGGTGGCCTTGGGGACACTTTTGGGGTGACCCCTGGCACCCAGGGGATCCCCCAGGTGACTCCCAAGGGGGTTGGTGGCACCCAAGGGACACCAGGGACCCCCAAACTGGTGCCACTGGTGGGACTGGTGGCCTCCCGGGGCCTTCTGGTGGCCTCCTGGGGCTCTTTGGTGGCCTCCTGGGGCCTTTTGGTGGCCTCCCCGTCCTCTTGGTGGCCTTGGGGACACTTTTGGGGTGACCCTGGCACCCAAGGGACCCCCAAGGTGGCACCAAAGGGACCCTCAGGGGGGTTGGTGACACCCAAGGGACCCAAAGTGGCACCCAAAGGACCCAAGGGACCCCCAAGGTGGCACCCAAAGGACCCCAGGGTGGCACCCAAGGGACCCTCAGGGGTTGGTGGCACCCAAGGGACCCAAAGTGGCACCCAAGGGACCCCAAGGTGGCATCCAAAGGACCTAAAGTGGCACCCAAATGACCCAAGGGACCTGCAAGGTGACACCCAAGGGACCCCAAGGTGGCACCCAAGGGACCCCCAGGGGGTTGGTGGCACCCAAGGGACCCGAAGTGGCACCCAAAGGACCCAAAGTGGCACCCAAAGGACCCAAGGGACCCCCAAGTGGCACCCAAAGGACCCCAGGGTGGCACCCAAGGGACCCCCGGGGGGGTTGGTGGCACCCAAAGGACCCAAAGTGGCACCCAAGGGACCCCCAAGGTGGCACCCAAAGGACCTAAAGTGGCACCCAAATGACCCAAGGGACCCCCCAAGTGGCACCCAAAGGACCCCAGGGTGGCACCCAAGGGACCCCCGGGGGGGTTGGTGGCACCCAAAGGACCCAAAGTGGCACCCAAAGGACCCAAGGTGGCACCCAAAGGACCCAAAGTGGCACCCAAGGGACCCCTGAGGTGGCACCCAAGGGACCCCCCAATAAAAGGACCCCAAGCCTTCCACTTCCTCTTCCTCTTTTATGGCTTTGGGGACCGACTGGGGGGGGGGCGATGACGTCACGGGGTGGGCGATGACGTCACGAGGTGGCCGATGACGTCACAAGGTGGGCGATGACGCCATGAGGTGGGCGATGACGTCACGGGATGGGTGATGACGTCACTTCTTGGGGAGCTTGGCTTGCTTGTGCTTGGGGGGGGCCCAACGGAGGCAAATGGAGTCGACTGGGGAGGAAGAGGAAGAGGAAGAGGAAGAGGAGGGAGGAAGAGGAGGAGGAAGAGGAGGAGGAAGAGGAAGAGGAAAAGGAAGAGGGAATTTTGGGTCAATTTTAGGGAGGATTTTGGGGGAATTTTGGGAGAAAATTTTTGGAAATTTTTTGTGATTTTGGGGAAAATTTGGGGATTTTTTTTGGATTTTGGGGATTTTTTTGTGGAATTTTCGTGGAATTTTTACGGAATTTTAGGGAGGGACTTTTGGGGGTTTTGGGAAATTTCGAGGGGACTTGGGGGGATTTTTTGGGGATTTTTAGGGGATTTTTGGTTTTTTTTTCAATTTTGGGGGGGATTTTTTTTGGAATTTTTTGGGAATTTTTTGGAATTTTGGGGGATTTTTTTAATTTTTTGGGTGATATTTTGGGGCTTTTGTGGAAATTTTAGGGGGGATTTTTTTTTTAATTTTTGGGGAGGATTTTTTTTATTTTGGGGGGGATTTTTGTTTTTTTTTAATTTTTGGGGGATTTCTTTTGAATTTTGGGGGGATTTTTTAGGGGATTTTTTGAGGAATTTTTTTTAATTTTTGGGGGGATTTTTTAGGAGATTTTTTTGGGAATTTTTGGGGGGGATTTTTTTTATTTTTGGGGGGATTTTGGGTTTTTTTTTAATTTTTGGGGGATTTTTTTGGGATTTTTTTGGGGGGGATTTTATGGGGATTTTTTTTGATTTTTTGGGGGGATTTTTTTATTTTTGGGGAGACTTTGGGTTTTTTTTTAATTTTTGGGGGATTTTTTGGTCTTTTTTTTAATTTTGGGGGGATTTTGGGGGGATTTTTGGGGGATTTTTTTTTTTAATTTTTGGGGGGATTTTGGGGGGATTTCTTGGAGGATTTTTTGGGGGGATTTTTTTGGGTATTTTTAGGGGAATTTTTTTTATTTTTCGGGGGTATTTTTTGGGTTTTTTTAAAATTTTTGGGTGGCTTTTTTTGGGTTTTTTGGGATATTTTTGGGGGGATTTTTTTTGGAATTTTTGGGGGTTTTTTTGGTTTTTTTTTTAATTTTGGGGGGGATTTTTTGGGGGATTTTTTTTTACTTTGGGGGGATTTTTTTTGTGTTTTTTTTAATTTTTGGGGGGATTCTTGGGGGATTTTTGGGGGGATTTTGGGGGGGATTTCTTTAGGTTTTTTTTTAATTTTTGGGTTGATTTTTGGGGGGATTTTTTTGGGGTTTTTTTGGGGAGATTTTTTTGGTTTTTTTTTTAATTTGTAGGGGGATTTTTTTGGGGTACTTTTTGTGAGATTTTTTGGGGATTTTGGGGGGATTTTTTGATGCTTTTTTTTAATTTTTGAGAGGATTATTTTTGATTTTGGGGGGATCTTTTTGATTTTTTGGGGGATTTTTAGGGTTTTTTTTTTAATTTTCGGGGGATTTTTGGGTTTTTTTTTTCATTTTTGGGGGAATTTTTGGGGGCATTTTTTTTAATTTTTGGTGGAATTTTTTTTGCATTTTTTTTAAATTTCTGGGAGGATTTTTGTGGCAATTTTTTGGGGATTTTTGGGGGAATCTTGGGGGGGATTTTGGGTGCATTTGTTTGGATTTTTTGGGAGGATTTTGTTGGATTTTTTGTGGCATTTTTTTGTCTTTTTTTTAATTTGTGGGGGATTTTTTTGGGTACTTTTTGTGGGATTTTTTGATGTTTTTTTTTTTAATTTTTGAAAGGATTATTTTTAATTTTTCGGGTGACTCTTTTTGATTTTTTTGGGGATTTTTTGGTTGTTTTTTTTTTTAATTTTCGGGGGGATTTTTCGGGCTTTTTTTTTTCATTTTGGGGGCGATTTGGGGGGGATTTTTGGGGGGTTTTTGGGGTTTTTTGGGGTTCCACCCACCTGTGATGGGGGGTTTCTTGTACTGGGCACTTTTGAGGTGCTCCTCCACCAGTTTGGGGGTGACACAGATGACGTGTTGGCCCTTCCAGTATTTCACCATGTTGAGGGACTGGAGGGTGCTGATGATGTCGGTCTGGGTGATACTGGTCATCTGGCTGGGGAGACAGGAACCCTTACTGGGGCCCAGTGACCCCAAAAGGACCCAAAACGACCCCAAAATGACCCGAAAAGGCCCCAAACGGAGCCAAAATGGCCCAAAAAAGGCCCCAAAATGCCCCCAAAATCACCCAAAATGCCCCCCAAATCACCCAAAACTGACCCCAAAATGACCCAAAATGGATCCCAAAGCTTTGACCCCAAAATGACCAAAAAATGACCCAAAACTGACCCCAAAATCACCCAAAATGGATCCCAAAATGACCCAAAATGGATCCCAAAGCTTTGACCCCAAGATGACCCAAAACTGACCCCAAATGGAACCAAAATGACCCAAAAATAACCCAAAAAGGCCCCAAACGGAGCCAAAATGACCCAAAATGCCCCCAAATTGACCCCAAAATGTCCCAAAATGGATCCCAAAGATTTGGCCCCAAAATGACCCCAAATTGACCGCAAAAATCACCCCAAAATGACCCAAAACTGACCCCAAAATGACCCAAACTGATCCCAAAGCTTTGACCCAAGAATGACCCAAAATGACCCCAAATGAGGCCAAAATGACCCAAAAATAACCCAAAAAGGCCCCAAACAGAGCCAAAATGCCCCAAATTGACCCCAAAATGTCCCAAAATGGATCCCAAAGATTTGGCCCCAAAATGACCCCAAATTGACCCCAAAATCACCCCAAAATGACCCAAAACTGACCCCAAATTGACCCCAAGATGACCCAAACGGAGCCAAAACGACCCAAAAAGGCCCCAAATGGAGCCAAAATGACCCAAAATGCCCCCAAATTGACCCCAAAATGACCCAAAACGGATCCCAAAGCTTTGGCCCCAAAATGACCCCAAATGAGGCTAAACCGACCCAAAAAAGGCCCCAAACGGAGCCAAAATGACCCAAAATGTCCCCAAAATTACCCAAAACTGACCCCAAAATGACCCAAAATGGATCCCAAAGCTTCGACCCCAAGATGACCCCAAACTGACCCCAAAATCACCCCAAAATGACCCAAAACTGACTCCAAATTGACCCCAAAATGACCCAAAACTGATCCCAAAGCTTTGACCCCAAGATGACCCAAAATGACCCCAAATGAGGCCAAAATGACCCAAAAATGACCCAAAAAGGCCCCAAACAGAGCCAAAATGACCCAAAAAGGCCCCAAATTGACCCAAAGTCACCCAAAACTGACCCCAAAATGACCCAAAATGGATCCCAAAGCTTTGACCCAAAAATGACCCCAAATGAGGCCAAAATGACCCCAAAATGACCCAAAAAGGCCCCAAATGGAGCCAAAATGACCCAAAAAGGCCCCAAATAAGGCCAAAATGACCCAAAAATGCCCCAAATTGACCCCAAAATGACCCAAAACTGACCCCAAAATGACCCAAAATGGATCCCAAAGCTTTGACCCCAAAATGACCCAAAATGAGGCCAAAATGACCCAAAAATGACCCAAAAAGGCCCCAAACGGAGCCAAAATGACCCAAAAATGCCCCCAAATTGACCCCAAAATGACCCAAAACTGACCCCAAAATGACCCAAAATGGATCCCAAAGCTTTGACCCCAAAATGACCCAAAATGCCTCCAAATTGACCCCAAAATGACCCAAAAATGACCCAAAATGACCCAAAACTGACCCCAAAATGACCCAAAATGCCCCCAAAGTCACCCAAAACTGACCCCAAAATGGATCCCAAAGCTTTGACCCCAAGATGACCCAAAACTGACCCCAAATGGAACCAAAATGACCCAAAAATAACCCAAAAAGGCCCCAAACGGAGCCAAAATGACCCAAAATGCCCCCAAATTGACCCCAAAATGTCCCAAAATGGATCCCAAAGATTTGGCCCCAAAATGACCCCAAATTGACCGCAAAATCACCCCAAAATGACCCAAAACTGACCCCAAATTGACCCCAAGATGACCCAAACGGAGCCAAAATGACCCAAAAAGGCCCCAAATGGAGCCAAAACGACCCAAAATGCCCCCAAATTGACCCCAAAATGACCCAAAATGGATCCCAAAGCTTTGGCCCCAAAATGACCCCAAATGAGGCTAAATCGACCCAAAAAAGGCCCCAAACGGAGCCAAAATGACCCAAAATGCCCCCAAATTGGCCCCAAAATGACCCAAAACTGACCCCAAAATCACCCAAACTGGATCCCAAAGCTTTGACCCCAAAATGACTCCAAAATGCCCCAAACTGACCCCAAATGAAGCCCGAATGACCCAAAAAGGCCCCAAATGGAGCCAAAATGACCCAAAAAGGCCCCAAATTGACCCAAAACTGACCCCAAAATGACCCAAAATGGATCCCAAAGCTTTGACCCAAAATGACCCCAAATGGAGCCAAAATGACCCGAAAAGGCCCCAAATTGACCCCAAAATGACCCAAAACTGACCCCAAAATCACCCAAAATGGATCCCAAAGATTAGGCCCCAAAATGACCCCAAATTGACCCCAAAATCACCCCAAAATGACCCAAAACTGACTCCAAATTGACCCCAAAATGACCCAAAACTGATCCCAAAGCTTTGACCCCAAGATGACCCAAAATGACCCCAAATGAGGCCAAAATGACCCAAAAATGACCCAAAAAGGCCCCAAACAGAGCCAAAATGACCCAAAAAGGCCCCAAATTGACCCCAAAGTCACCCAAAACTGACCCCAAAATGACCCAAAATGGATCCCAAAGCTTTGACCCAAAAATGACCCCAAATGAGGCCAAAATGACCCAAAAATGACCCCAAATGAGGCCAAAATGACCCAAAAAGGCCCCAAATGGAGCCAAAATGACCCAAAAATGCCCCAAATTGACCCCAAAATGACCCAAAACTGACCGCAAAATGACCCAAAATGGATCCCAAAGCTTTGACCCCAAAATGACCCAAAATGAGGCCAAAATGACCCAAAAATGACCCAAAAAGGCCCCAAACGGAGCCAAAATGACCCAAAAATGCCCCCAAATTGACCCCAAAATGACCCAAAACTGACCCCCAAAATGACCCAAAACTGACCCCAAAATGACCCAAAATGGATCCCAAAGCTTTGACCCCAAAATGACCCCAAATTGACCCCAAAATGACCCAAAAAGGCCCCAAACGGAGCCAAAATGACCCTTACTGGGAGCACTGGGAGCCACTGGGAAGCTCCTGGGGGCTCCCCCAGAAGGGTTCTGGGGGGGTGCTCAAAGGCTCTGAACCAGTTCCCATGGCCCTGGGCTACCTGGGGGCTTACTGGGAGCTTACTGGGCTTACTGGGAGGCTACTGGGAGGTTACTGGGCTTACTGGGAGCTTACTGGTGCCCTTGGTGGAGCTGTTGGCCCATGGGTTCCTCAAGGTTCTTCAGCAGCGCTCGTGTCCTGGAGCTACTGGGGGGGTTCTGGGCTAACTGGGAGGCTACTGGTGGGTACTGGGAGGTTACTGGGAGGTTACTGGGCTTACTGGGAGGCTACTGGGAGGTTACTGGGGTTACTGGTGCCCTTGATGGAGCTGTTGGCCCATGGGTTCCTCAAGGTTCTTCAGCAGAACCCATGACCCTGAGCTACTGGGGGGGTACTGGTGGGTACTGGGAGGTTACTGGGAGGGTCCTGAGCTTACTGGGCTTACTGGGAGCTTACTGGGAGCTTACTGGGAGCTTACTGGGAGCTTACTGGTGCCCTTGGTGGAGCTGTTGGCCCATGGGTTCCTCAAGGTTCTTCAGCAGCGCTCGTGTCCTGGAGCTACTGGGGGGGTTCTGGGCTAACTGGGAGGCTACTGGTGGGTACTGGGAGGTTACTGGGAGGCTGCTGGTGCCCACCTGAGGTCCTTGATGGAGAGGGTTCCCCGGAAGTCCCTGAGGATCTCCAGCAGGACCCAGCTCCAGTAGCTCCTGTAGCTCAACTTCCCCAGGTCCGAGAGAGGCTTCTCCGGGGAGCCCACGGTGCTCTCCAGCTTGGAGAGTTCATAACCTGGGGGGGGACACCCCAAAAATCACCCAAATCACCCCAAAAACGACCCCAGAATCACCCAGAACTCACCCTAAAAACTTCGACCCTGAACGAACCCAAAACGACCCCAAACGGAGCCAAAATGACCCAAAAATTACCTCAAACAACCCCAAATCGACCCCAAAAAGGCCCCAAACGGAGCCAAAATGACCCAAAATGCCCCCAAATTGACCCCAAAATCACCCAAAATTGACCCCAAAATGGATCCCAAAGCTTTAACCCCAAAATGACCCCAAGATGACCCAAAATGAGGCCAACATGACCCAAAATGACCCCAAAATCACCTCAAATGACCCCAAATCGACCCAAAAAAGGCCCCAAACGGAGCCAAATTGACCCAAAATGCCCCCAAATTGACCCCAAAATCACCCAAAAATGACCCCAAAATGGATCCCAAAGCTTTGACCCCAAACTGACCCCAAGATGACCCAAAATGAGGCCAAAATGACCCAAAATGACCCCAAAATTACCTCAAACGGCCCCAAATCGACACAAAAAAAAGGCCCCAAATGGAGCCAAAATGCCCCCAAATGCCCCCAAATTGACCCCAAAATCACCCAAAAATGACCCCAAAATGACCCAAAATTGACCCCAAAGCTTTGACCCCAAAATGACCCCAAAATGACCCAAAATGAGGCCAAAATGACCCAAAAATTACCTCAAACGGCCCCCAAATTGACCCAAAAAAGGCCCCAAATGGAGCCAAAATGACCCAAAATGCCCCCAAATTGACCCCAAAATCACCCAAAATTGACCCCAAAATGACCCAAAATTGACCCCAAAGCTTTGACCCCAAAATGACCCAAAATGAGGCCAAAATGACCCAAAATGACCCCAAAATTACCTCAAACGGCCCCAAATTGACCCAAAAAGGGCCCCAAATGGAGCCAAAATGCCCCAAAATGACCCAAAATTGACCCCAAAATCACCAAAAATTGACCCCAAAATGACCCAAAATTGACCCCAAAATGACCCCAAAGTGACCCAAAATGACCCCAAAGCCAAAATGACCCAAAAATGACCCAAAAATTGCCCCAAATGGAGCCAAAATGACCCAAAATGCCCCCAAATTGACCCAAAATGGATCCCAAAGCTTTGACCCCAAAATGAACCCAAAAAGACCCCAAATGGAGCCAAAATGACCAAAAAAATCCCCTCCCAGTCTATCCCAGTCCCTCCCAGTGCCTCCCAATCCCTCCCAATCCCCTCCCACTCCCCTCCCAGTCCATCCCAGTCCCTCCAAATCTCATCCCAGTTCCCCCACTCCCCTCCCAGTGCCTCCCAGTGCCCCCCAATCCCCTCCCAGTCCATACCAGTCCCTCCCAGTCCCCCCACTCCTTCCCAGTCCCTCCCAGTTTCCTCCCACTCCCTCCCAGTCCTTCCCAGTCCCTCCCAGTCCCCCCCACTCCCTCCCAGTCCTTCCCAGTCCCTCCCAGTTTCCTCCCACTCCCTCCCAGTCCTTCCCAGTCCCTCCCAGTCCCCTCCACTCCCCTCCCACCCCGTCCCACTCCCCCCAATCCCCTCCCAGTCCCTCCCAGTCCCCTCCCACTCCCTCCCAGTCCCTCCCAGTCCCCTCCCACTCCCCTCCCAATACCCTCCCACCCTCTCCCAATCCCTCCCAGTCCATCCCACTCCCTCCCAGTCCCCTCCCAATCCCCTCCCAGTCCCTCCCAATCCCCTCCCAGTCCCTCCCAGTTCCCAATCCCCTCCCAGTCCATACCAGTGCCTCCCACTCCCTCCCCACTCCCCCCCACTCCCCTCCCAGTCCTCCCCACTCCATCCCAGTCCCTCCCACTCCCCTCCCACACCCTCCCAGTCCCCCCCAATCCCCTCCCAGTCCATACCAGTGCCTTACACTCCCCTCCCACTCCCCTCCCACCCCCTCCCAGTCCCTCCCAGTCCCTCCCAGTGCCCCCCACTGACTGAAGGCGATGAGGAACTTCCCGTAGCCCCGGCGCTGGTAGGGGGGGAGGGTGAGGATGCAGGCGACGTTGTTCCCATCCGGAGACTCCTTCTCCTGAAACCCCCCAAAAACCCCAAAAAACACCCCTGGGATCCATAGGGACATCCCTGGGATCCATAGGGACATCCTGGGATCCATAGGGAGCATCCCTGGGATCCATAGGGACATCCCTGGGATCCATAGGGACATCCTGGGATCCATAGGGAGCATCCCTGGGATCCATAGGGACATCCCTGGGATCCATAGGGACACCCCTGGGATCCATAGGGACATCCTGGGATCCATAGGGACATCCCTGGGATCCATAGGGACACCCCTGGGATCCATAGGGACATCCCTGGGATCCATAGGGACATCCTGGGATCCATAGGGACATCCCTGGGATCCATAGGGACATCCTGGGATCCATAGGGACATCCCTGGGATCTTTAGGGACATCCCTGGGATCCATAGGGACATCCTGGGATCCATAGGGACATTCTGGGATCCATAGGGAACATCCTGGGATCCATAGGGACATCCTGGGATCCATAGGGACATCCCTGGGATCCATAGGGACATCCTGGGATCCATAGGGACATCCTGGGATCCATACAAACATCCCTGGGATCCATAGGGACATCCTGGGATCCATAGGGACATCCCTGGGATCCATAGGGACATCCTGGGATCCATAGGGAGCATCCCAGGATCTTTTGGGGACCTTTGGGGCCACCTCAGGAGCTTCGAAAAACATCTCGGAAGCTTCGAGGAACCTCGGGGACACTTTGGGGACATTTTGGGGACACTTGGGGACATTTGGGACACTTGGGGACATCCCTGGGATCTTTAGGGACATCCAAGGATCCATAGGGACCATCCCAGGATCTTTTGAAGGACCTTTGGGGCCACCTCAGGAGCTTCGAGGAACATCTCAGAAGCTTCGAGGAACCTTGGGGACACTTTGGGGACACTTTGGGGACATTTGGCGACATTTTGGGACACTTGGGGACATTTTGGACACTTGGGGACATCCCTGGGATCTTTAGGGACATCCAAGGATCCATAGGGACCATCCCAGGATCTTTTGGGGACCTTTGGGGCCACCTCAGGAGCTTCGAAAAACATCTCGGAAGCTTTGAGGAACCTCGGGGACACTTTGGGGACATTTGGGGACATTTTGGGGACATTTGGGGACTTTTTCCTTCTCCTGAACCCCCCAAAAAAAAAAAAAAAAAAGCCCTTACCTTAGAAAAATACCCCACGATGTGGGCCCCGTGGCGATCGACCTCGGTCAGGAGGTAAAAAACGAAGGGTTCGACGTCAAAATAAAGAGTTTTGTGGTCCAGGAAGAGCTTGGCCAAGAGGCAGAGGTTCTGGCAATAGATCTGCAAGGCTGTGACGTCACCGGAAGGGGCTGTGACGTCATAGACACCCCCCCAAAAAAATCCCCCCAAACCTGGTACCTTGTGGTCTTTGCCGTCGACTTCGTAGACGGAGATGTTGCCCTTGCGGTAAATCTCCCGGCCCGGGGGTTGGCGCCACTGGCACTGGGCCTGAAAGAGGGGAAAATGTCACCAAAGGGGTCACACGAGGCACTAAACGTGTCACACGGGGCCCTAAACGTGTCACATGGGGCCCCAAAGGTGTCACACGGGGCCCAGAGGCGTCACCTCCCAGCTGGAGGCCGCTGGTGGCCACCAAACTCAACGCGTGTAGGCTGCACCCAACGAAGCCAAGGCCTGGGTTGTGTCCCCAAGTGTCACAGATGCCACCAAAGGTGTCACACGTGTCCCTAAACGTGTCACACGTATCCCCAAGGAGGTCACGTAGGTCCCCAAAGGTGTCACACGGGGCCTGGAGGCGTCACCTCAGAGCTGGAGGCCGCTGGTGGCCACCAAACTCAACGTGTGTAGGCCGCACCCAACGAACCCAAGGCTGAGGCTGCCACAACTTTGTCCCCACGTGTCCCCTTTGTCCTTAAACGTGTCACACGTGTCCCCAAGGGGGTCACATGGGTCCCCAAAGGTGTCACACGGGGCCCAGAGGCGTCACCTCCCAGCTGGAGGCCGCTGGTGGCCACCAAACTCAACGCGTGTAGGCCGCACCCAACGAACCCCAGGCCTGGGTTGTCCCCCCAAGTGTCACAGATGCTACCAAAGGTGTCACACGTGTCCCTAAGTGTGTCACACGTGTCCCCAAAGGTGTCACACGTGTCCCCAAAGGTGTCACACGGGGCCCAGAGGCGTCACCTCAGAGCTGGAGGCCGCTGGTGACCACCAAACTCAACACGCGTAGGCCGCACCCAACAAACCCCAGGCCTGGGTTGTGTCCCCAAGTGTCACAGATGCCACCAAGGGTGTCACACGTGTCCCTAAACGTGTCACACGGGGCCCCAAAGGTGTCACACGGGGCCCAGAGGCGTCACCTCAGAGCTGGAGGCCGCTGGTGGCCACCAAACTCAACGCGTGTAGGCCGCACCCAACAAAGCCAAGGCTGAGGCTGCCACAACTTTGTCCCCACGTGTCACCTTTGTCCCTAAACGTGTCACACGTGTCCCCAAGGGGGTCACATGGGTCCCCAAAGGTGTCACACGGGGCCCAGAGGCGTCACCTCAGAGCTGGAGGCCGCTGGTGGCCACCAAACTCAACGCGTGTAGGCCGCACCCAACGAACCCCAGGCCTGGGTTGTGTCCCCAAGTGTCACAGATGCCACCAAAGGCGTCACACGTGTCCCTAAACGTGTCACACATGTCCCCAAAGGTGTCACACGTGTCCCAGGTGTCTCTCCTCCCACCTGGAGGTCCTTGGTGGCCTCCAACCTCCCCTCCTCTTGCCCTCGCCCAACGTCGGGGCCGCCCCGGCCTTGTCCCCACGTGTCCCAAGTGTCCCCAAAATGTCCCCAAGTGTCCCCAAACGTGTCACACGTGTCCCTAAACGTGTCACACATGTCCCCAAACCTATCACACGTGTCCCAGGTGTGTCACCTCCCACCTGGAGGTCCTTGGTGGCCTCCAACCTCCTCTCCTCTTGCCCTCGCCCAACGTCAGGGCCGCCCCGGCCTTGTCCCCACGTGTCCCAAGTGTCCCCAAAATGTCCCCAAGTGTCCCCAAACGTGTCACACATGTCCCTAAACGTGTCACACGTGTCCCTGAACACGTCACACGTGTCCCAGGTGTGTCACCTCCCACCTGGAGGTGCTTGGTGGCCTCCAACCTCCCCTCCTCCTGCCCTCCCCCAATGTCGGGGCTGCCCCGGCCTTGTCCCCACGTGTCCCCCGTGTCCCCCAAATGTCCCCAACTGTCCCCAGACGTGTCACACGTGTCCCTAAACGTGTCACACATGTCCCCAAAGGTGTCACACATGTCCCAGGTGTGTCACCTCCCACCTGGAGGTCCTTGGTGGCCTCCAACCTCCCCTCCTCTTGCCCTCGCCCAACATCAGGGCCGCCCCGGCCTTGTCCCCACGTGTCCCCCGTGTCCCCAAAATGTCCCCAAATGTCCCCAAACATGTCACACGTGTCCCTAAACGTGTCACACATGTCCCTGAACATTTCACACGTGTCCCAGGTGTGTCACCTCCCACCTGGAGGTCCTTGGTGGCCTCCAACCTCCCCTCCTCTTGCCCTCGCCCAACATCAGGGCCGCCCCGGCCTTGTCCCCACGTGTCCCCCGTGTCCCCAAAATGTCCCCAAACGTGTCACATGTGCCCCTAAACGTGTCACACATGTCCCCAAACCTATCACACGTGTCCCCGGTGTGTCACCTCCCAGCTGGAGGTGCTTGGTGGCCTCCAACCTCCCCTCCTCTTGCCCTCGCCCAACATCAGGGCCGCCCCGGCCTTGTCCCCACGTGTCCCCAAAATGTCCCCAACTGTCCCCAAACGTGTCACACGTGTCCCTAAACGTGTCACACGTGTCTCTGAACATTTCACACGTGTCCCAGGTGTCTCTCCTCCCACCTGGAGGTGCTTGGTGGCCTCCAACCTCCCCTCCTCTTGCCCTCGCCCAACGTCAGGGCCACCCCGGCCTTGTCCCCATGTGTCCCCCGTGTCCCCAAAATGTCCCCAAACGTGTCACATGTGCCCCTAAGTGTGTCACACATGTCCCCAAAGGTGTCACACGTGTCCCAGGTGTCTCTCCTGCCACCTGGAGGTCCTTGGTGGCCTCCAACCTCCCCTCCTCTTGCCCTCGCCCAACGTCGGGGCCGCCCCGGCCTTGTCCCCACGTGTCCCCCGTGTCCCCCAAATGTCCCCAAACGTGTCACACGTGTCCCCAGACGTGTCCCTCACCAGGTGCAGCCGATAGGTCCGTTCAAACTTCATGTACTTGAGGCAGAACTCGCAGATCCAGAGCTTGGGCTGCTTCCCATAATCCTCAGGGAAGGGGGAGAAGTACCAAGCGTCGATCTCGAAGTGACCGATGTGGATCTTGTCCACGTACTTCACCTTGGTGATCTGAGGAGAGGGGGGAAAGGGACACTTTGGGGACATCTGGGGACACTTGGGGACATCCCTGGGATCTTTAGGGACATCCTGGGATCCATAGGGAGCATCCCAGGATCTTTTGGGGACCTTTGGGGCCACCTCAGGAGCTTCGAGAAACATCTCGGAAGCTTCAAGGAACCTCGGGGACACTTTAAAGGACCTTGGGAACATTTGGGGATATTTTGGGACATTTTGGGACATTTTGGGACACTTGGGGACATCCCTGGGATCTTCAGGGACATCCTGGGATCTTTAGGGACATCCCTGGGATCTTTTGGGGTCCTTTGGGGCCACCTCAGGAGCTTCGAAAAACATCTCGGAAGCTTCGAGGAACCTCTGAAGGACCTTGGGGACACTTTGGGGACACTTTGGGGACATCTGGGGACACTTGGGGACATCCCTGGGATTTTTAGGGACATCCTGGGATCCATAGGAACCTCCCCAGGATCTTTTGGGGCCACCTCAGGAGCTTCGAAAAACATCTCGGAAGCTTTGAGGAACCTTGGGGACACTTTGGGGAGATTTTGGGACATTTTGGGGCCATTTGGGGACATCCCTGGAATCCTTGGGGACATTTGGGGACACTTGGGGACATCCCTGTGATCTTTAGGGACATCCCTGGGATCCATAGGGACCATCCCAGGATCTTTTGGGGACCTTTGGGGCCACCTCAGGAGCTTCGAGAAACATCTCGGAAGCTTCGAGGAACGTTGGGGACATTGTGGGGACATTTTGGGACATTTTGGGGACATTTGGGGGACATCTGGGGACACTTGGGGACATCCCTGGGATTTTTAGGGACATCCTGGGATCCATAGGAACCTCCCCAAGATCTTTTGGGGCCACCTCAGGAGCTTCGAAAAACGTCTCGGAAGCTTCGAGGACATCTCTGAAGGACCTTGGGGACCCTTGGGGACACTTTGGGGACATCAGGGGACACTTGGGGACATCCCTGGGATCTTTAGGGACATCCTGGGATCCATAGGGAGCATCCCAGGATCTTTTGGGGACTTTTGGGGCCACCTCAGGAGCTTCGAAAAACATCTCGGAAGCTTCGAGGCACCTCGGGGACACTTTGGGGACATTTTGGGACACTTTGGGGACATTTGGGGACCCTTGGGGACATTTGGGGACACTTGGGGACACTTGGGGACATCCCTGGGATCTTTAGGGACATCCCTGGGATCCATAGGGAGCATCCCAGGATCTTTTGGGGACTTTTGGGGCCACCTCAGCAGCTTCGAAAAACATCTCGGAAGCTTCGAGGAACCTCGGGGACACTTTGGGGATATTTTGGGGACATTTGGGGGACATCTGGGGACACTTGGGGACATCCCTGGGATTTTTAGGGACATCCTGGGATCCATAGGAACCTCCCCAGGATCTTTTGGGGCCACCTCAGGAGCTTCGAAAAACATCTTGGAAGCTTTGAGGAACCTTGGGGACACTTTGGGGAGATTTTGGGACATTTTGGGGCCATTTGGGGACATCCCTGGAATCCTTGGGGACATCTGGGGACACTTGGGGAAATCCCTGGGATCTTTAGGGACATCCTGGGATCCATAGGGAGCATCCCAGGATCTTTTGGGGACCTTTGGGGCCACCTCAGGAGCTTCGAGAAACATCTCGGAAGCTTCAAGGAACCTCGGGGACACTTTAAAGGACCTTGGGGACATTTGGGGATATTTTGGGACATTTTGGGACATTTGGGGACACTTGGGGACATCCCTGGGATCTTTAGGGACATCCCTGGGATCTTTTGGGGTCCTTTGGGGCCACCTCAGGAGCTTCGAAAAACATCTCGGAAGCTTCGAGGAACCTCTGAAGGACCTTGGGGACACTTTGGGGACACTTCGGGGACATTTTGGGACATTTGGGACATTTTGGGGACACTTGGGGACATCCCTGGGATCTTTAGGGACATCCCTGGGATCCATAGGGACCATCCCAGGATCTTTTGGGGACTTTTGGGGCCACCTCAGGAGCTTCGAAAAACATCTCGGAAGCTTCGAGGCACCTCGGGGACACTTTGGGGACATTTTGGGACATTTTGGGGACATTTGGGGACCCTTGGGGACATTTTGGGGACATCTGGGGACACTTGGGGACATCCCTGGGATTTTTAGGGACATCCTGGGATCCATAGGAACCTCCCCAGGATCTTTTGGGGCCACCTCAGGAGCTTCGAAAAACATCTCGGAAGCTTCGAGGAACCTTGGGGACACTTTGGGGACATTTTGGGACACTTTGGGGACATTTGGGGACCCTTGTGGACATTTTGGGACACTTGGGGACACTTGGGGACATCCCTGGGATTTTTAGGGACATCCCTGGGATCCATAGGAACCTCCCCAGGATCTTTTGGGGCCACCTCAGGAGCTTCGAAAAACGTCTCGGAAGCTTCGAGGACATCTCTGAAGGACCTTGGGGACCCTTGGGGACACTTTGGGGACATCTGGGGACACTTGGGGACATCCCTGGGATCTTTAGGGACATCCCTGGGATCCATAGGAACCTCCCCAGGATCATTTGGGGCCACCTCAGGAGCTTCGAAAAACATCTCGGAAGCTTTGAGGAACCTTGGGGACACTTTGGGGAGATTTTGGGACATTTTGGGGCCATTTGGGGACATCCCTGGAATCCTTGGGGACATTTGGGGACACTTGGGGACATCCCTGGGATCTTTAGGGACATCCTGGGATCCATAGGGAGCATCCCAGGATCTTTTGGGGACCTTTGGGGCCACCTCAGGAGCTTCGAGAAACCTCAGGGACATTTTGGGGACATTTGGGGACATTTTGGGGACATTTGGGGACATTTTGGGACCCTCGGGGACATTTGGGGAGAGTTCAAGATTTTTTGGGTCCTTCCCAGGATTTTTTGGGATCATTCCCAGATTTTTTTGGGACATTCCCAGAATTTTGGGGCCATTCCCAGGATTTTTTGGGACATTCCCAGGATTTTGGGGCCATTCCCAGAATTTTTTGGACATTCCCAGAATTTTTGGGTCCTTCCCAGGATTTTTTGGGATAATTCCCAGAATTTTTGGGGCCATCCCCAGAATTTTTTTGGATCATTTCCAGGACTTTTGAGTCCTTCCCAGAATTTTGGGGCCATTCCCAGAATTTTTGGGACATTCCCAGGACTTTGGGGCCATTCCCAGGATTTTTTGGAACACTCCCAGATTTTTTGGGTCCTTCCCAGGGTTTTTTGGGATAATTCCCAGAATTTTTGGGCCATTCCCAGAATTTTGGGATCATTCCCAGGATTTTTTGGGTCCTTCCCAGGACTTTGGGATCATTCCCAGAATTTTTGGGCCATTCCCAGAATTTTTGGGTCCTTCCCAGAATTTTTTTTGATAATTCCCAGAATTTTTTTTGATCATTCCCAGGATTTTTGGGATCATTCCCAGGACTTTTGGGTCCTTCCCAGAATTTTGAGGTCATTCCCAAAATTTTGGCTCCTTCCCAGGATTTTTTGGGATAATTCCCAGAATTTTGGGGCCATTCCCAGGATTTTTTGGGACATTCCCAGAATTTTGGGGCCATTCTCAGAATTTTTGGGTCCTTCCCAGATTTTTGAAGTCATTCCCAGATTTTTTTGGGATCATTCCCAGGATTTTGGGGCCATTCCCAGGATTTTTTTGGGCCATTCCCAGGATTTTTTGGGATCATTCCCAGAATGTTGGGATCATTCCCAGAATTTGTGGGTCCTTCCCAGGACTTTGGGGCCATTCCCAGGATTTTTTTTTTTATAATTCCCAGGATTTTTGGGCCATTCCCAGGATTTTTTGGGTCCTTCCCAGGATTTTTTGGGATAATTCCCAGGATTTTTTGGACATTCACAGAATTTTAGGATCATTCCCAGGATTTTTTAGGATCATTCCCAGGACTTTGGGATCATTCCCAGGATTTTTTGGCTCCTTCCCAGGATTTTTTTTTATAATTCCCAGAATTTTTGGGTCCTTCCCAGGATTTTGGGGCCATTCCCAGAATTTTGGGGCCATTCCCAGAATTTTTGGGATAATTCCCAGGATTTTGGGGCCATTCCCAGGATTTTTTTGGGATCATTCCCAGATTTTTGGGGGCTATTCCCAGGATTTTGGGGTCACTCACAGCCTCGTGCTCCTTCTCCAGCGCTGCCGTGGTCGGATCCATCTCGGCGTAGGTCTGGCCCAGTAAGAACCAGTACAAACCAGTAAGGACCAGTACAGACCAGTTACCTCGCCCACTACCCCCTAGCCCCCTCCCAGTGCCTCCCAGTCCCCCCTAACCCTTCCCAGTGCCTCCCAGTGCCTCCCAGTTCCTCCCAGTCCCCTCTAAACCCTTCCCAGTTCCTCCCAGTCCCCTCTAAACCCTTCCCAGTTCCTCCCAGTCCCCTCTAACTCCATCCCAGTACCTCCCAGTGCCTCCCAGTCCCCTCTAATCCCCCTCTAACTCCATCCCAGTGCTTCCCAGTCCCTTCCAACCCCCTCCCAGTCCCCTCCAACCCCTTCCCAGTGCCTCCCAGTCCCCTCCCAGTACCTCCCAGTCACTCCCAGTCCCTTCCAACCCCCTCCAACCCCTTCCCAGTCCCCTCCAACCCCTTCCCAGTGCCTCCCAGTCCCTCCCAGTGCCTCCCAGTCCCTCCAGTGCCTCCCAGTTCCTTCCAACCCCCTCTAACTCCCTCCCAGTCCCCTGCAACCCCCTCCCAGTGCCTCCCAGTCCCTTCCAACTCCCTCCAACCCCTTCCCAGTCCCCTCCAATCCCTTCCCAGTGCCTCCCAGTCCCCTCCCAGTACCTCCCAGTGCCCTCCCAGTGCCTTCCAGTCCCCTCTAAACCCCTCCCAGTGCCTCCCAGTCCCTTCCAACCCCCTCCAACCCCTTCCCAGTGCCTCCCAGTCCCCTCCCAGTCCCTCCCAGTGCCTCCCAGTCCCCTCCCAGTCCCTCCCAGTCCCCTCCCAGTCCCTTCCAACCCCCTCCAACCCCTTCCCAGTCCCCTCCAACCCCTTCCCAGTGCCTCCCAGTCCCCTCCCAGTACCTCCCAGTCCCCTCTAACTCCCTCCCAGTCCCTTCCAACCCCCTCCAACCCCTTCCCAGTCCCCTCCCAGTGCCTTCCAGTCCCTCCCAGTGCCTTCCCAGTGCCTCCCAGTCCCTTCCAACTCCCTCCAATCCCTTTCCAGTCCCCTCCAATCCCTTCCCAGTGCCTCCCAGTCCCTCCCAGTGCCTCCCAGTCCCTTCCCAGTCCCTTCCCAGTGCCTCCCAGTCCCCTCCAACCCCCTCTACCTCCCTCCCAGTCCCCTCTAACTCCCTCCCAGTCCCTTCCAACCCCCTCTAACTCCCTCCCAGTCCCCTCCAATCCCTTCCCAGTGCCTCCCAGTGCCCTCCCAGTGCCTCCCAGTTACCCCCCAGACCTTCTGGACGTGGTTGATCTCATCGTGTTTCCTTTTCTGGTTCCTGGTGATTTTCCTCTCGGGTTGTTCCCCCCCTCCCAGTTCTCCCAGTAAAGGCTCCGAGCTCTTGGCCGCCGCCTCCTTCTGGCTCAGCCTCTTCTTGTCCACCCACTCGTCCAGTCTGCGGTTAACTGGGAGCACTGGGAGCTCAGACTGGGAGCCCCCACCCCCCCCCACTCCCTCCCAGTTCCATCCCAGTACCCTCCAGTACCTCCCAGTACCTCCCAGTAACCAACCAGTATCATACAAACACCCCCAGCGCCCCCCAATCCCCTCCCAATTCCTTCCCAGTTCCTCCCAGTACCCTCCAGTACCTCCCAGTAACCAACCAGTATCCTCCAGACCCCCCCAGCGCCCCCCACTCCCTCCCAGTTCCTCCCAGTACCCTCCAGTACCTCCCAGTAACCAACCAGCAGCCTCCAGAACCCCCCAATCCCCTCCCAGTTCCTTCCCAGTACCCTCCAGTACCTCCCAGTAACCAACCAGCAGCCTCCGGACCCCCCCAGTACCCCCCAATCCCCTCCCAGTTCCTTCCCAGTCCCTCCCAGTTCCTCCCAGTCCCTCCCAGTTACTTCCCAGTAACCAACCAGTATCCTCCAGACCCCCCAGTGCCCCCCAATCCCCTCCCAGTTCCTTCCCAGTTCCTCCCAGTACCCTCCAGTACCTCCCAATAACCAACCCGCAGTCTCCGGACCCCCCCAGTACCCTTCAATCCCCTCCCAGTTCCTTCCCAGTACCCTCCAGTACCTCCCAGTACCTCCCAGTAACCAACCAGTATCATACAAACACCCCCAGCGCCCCCCAATCCCCTCCCAATTCCTTCCCAGTTCCTCCCAGTACCCTCCAGTTCCACCCAGTAACCAACCAGCAACTTCCAGACCCCCCCAGCGCCCCCCAATCCCCTCCCAGTTCCTTCCCAGTTCCTCCCAGTATCCCCCAGCACCACCCAGTAACCAACCAGCAGCCTCTGGACCCCCCCCAGCGCCCCCCAATCCCCTCCCAGTTCCTTCCCAGTACCTCCCAATTCCTTCCCAGTAACCAACCAGTATCATACAAACACCCCCAGCGCCTCCCAGTTCCTCCCCAGTCCTTCCCAGTACCCCCAGTTCCTCCCAGTTCCACCCAGTAACCAACCAGCAGCCTCCAGACCTCCTCAGTGCCTCCCAGTTCCTCCCCAGTCCTTCCCAGTTCCTCCCAGTTACTTCCCAGTAACCAACCAGTATCCTCCAGACCCCCCAATCCCCTCCCAGTTCCTTCCCAGTTCCTCCCAGTACCCTCCAGTACCTCCCAGTAACCACCCAACAGCCTCCAGAACCCCCCAGTGCCCCCCAATCCCCTCCCAGTTCCTCCCAGTACCCTCCAGTACCCCCCAGTAACCAACCAGTATCATACAAACACCCCCAGCGCCTCCCAGTCCCCCCCAGTCCCCTCCCAGTTTCACCGCACTCCCTCCCAGTCCCTTCCCAGTGCCTCCCAGTGCCTCCCAGTCCCTCCCAATCCCCTCCCAGTCCCTCCCAGTGCCCCCCAATCCCCTCCCAGTGCCTCCCAGTGCCCCCCAATCCCCTCCCAGTATCCCCCAGTTTCACCGCACTCCCTCCCCATCCCTTCCCACTCCCTCCCAGTCTCTCCCAGTGCCTCCCAGTCCCTCCCAATCCCCTCCCAGTCCCTTCCCAGTGCCCTCCCAGTGCCTCACAGTCTCTCCCAGTCCCTCCCAGTGCCCCCCAATCCCCTCCCAGTCCCCCGCAGTCCCTCCCAGTTTCACTGCACTCCCTCCCAGTCCCTTCCCAGTCCCTCCCAGTGCCTCCCAGTCCCTCCCAGTGCCCCCCAATCCCCTCCCAGTCCCTCCCAGTGCCTCCCACTCCCTTCCCAGTGCCTCCCAGTCCCTCCCAATCCCCTCCCAGTGCCCCCCAATCCCCTCCCAGTGCCTCCCAGTGCCCCCCAATCCCCTCCCAGTATCCCCCAGTTTCACCGCACTCCCTCCCCATCCCTTCCCACTCCCTCCCAGTCTCTCCCAGTGCCTCCCAGTCTCTCCCAATCCCCTCCCAGTGCCTCCCAGTCCCTCCCAATCCCCTCCCAGTGCCTCCCAGTCCCTCCCAATCCCCTCCCAGTCCCTTCCCAGTGCCCTCCCAGTGCCTCACAGTCTCTCCCAGTCCCTCCCAGTGCCCCCCAATCCCCTCCCAGTCCCCCGCAGTCCCTCCCAGTTTCACCGCACTCCCTCCCCATCCCTCCCAGTCCTTCCCAGTCCCCTCCCAATCCCTTCCCAGTCCCTCCCAGTGCCTCCCAGTGCCTCCCAGTTCACTCACAGCCCACATAATGGACGTAATACTCCTCCCTCCCCTCCTGCTCGTTCAGCCGGGACTGGATCACTTCCGCCGAGTCTGGGGGCAAACTGGGACCAGTAAGGGCCAAACTGGGACCAGTAAGGGCCAAACTGGGACCAGTTCGAGGCTCCCTGGGACAAGGAAGACTCCTCCAAAACTGGTTTATACTGGTCCCAGTCCCCTCGGCCCCCCAGAGCTGCTCCAGACTGGTTTAAACTGGTCCCACCCCCCCCTCTTCTATACTGGTTTATACTGGTTTTGCTCCCAGCGCTGGGTTAAACTGGTCCTGCCCCTGCCTAGCACTGGTTTATACTGGTTTGTACTGGTCACACCCCCCTACCACTGCTCTATACTGGTTTATACTGGTCTCTACTGGTTCCCCCTCCAGCCACACTAGTCCCTACTGGTTTCTACTGGTTTCTACTGGTCCCAGTCCCCCCACCACTGCTCTCTACTGGTCCTAGTCCCCTCAGCACTGGTTTAAACTGGTCCCAGTCCCCTACCACTGCTCTATACTGGTTTCTAGTGGTCCCTACTGGTTCCCCCTCCAGCCACACTGGTCCTTACTGGTTTCTACTGGTCTCTACTGGTCCCAGTCCCCCCACCACCGCTCTATACTGGTCCCTACTGGTTCCCCCCCACACACCCTGGTCCCTACTGGTTTCTACTGGTCTCTACTGGTCTGTACTGGTCTCTACTGGTCTCTACTGGTCTCCTCACGCCAGGTGCTGTCACCCCTCCGGCACACGCAGGCTCCCCTCCCCCTCCCCCCTCTTAGCACCGCTCTATACTGGTTTCTACTGGTCCATACTGGTTCCCCCCCCCACACAGCACACTGCTCCCTACTGGTCTGTACTGGTCTCTACTGGTCTGTACTGGTTTCTACTGGTCTCCTCACGCCAGGTGCTGTCACCCCTCCGGCACACGCAGGCCCCCCCCCCCCCCATCCCCCTGCTCTATACTGGTTTCTACTGGTCCATACTGGTTCCCCCTCCACACACACTGCTCCCTACTGGTCTGTACTGGTCTCTACTGGTCTGTACTGGTTTCTACTGGTCTGCTCATGCCAGGTGCTGTCACCCCTCCGGCACACGCAGGCTCCCCCCCCCCCCCCTCCCCCCGCTCTATACTGGTTTCTACTGGTCCATACTGGTTCCCCCTCCACACACACTGCTCCCTACTGGTCTGTACTGGTCTGTACTGGTTTCTACTGGTCTGCTCACGCCAGGTGCTGTCACCCCTCCGGCACACGCAGGCCCCCCCCCCCCCCCATCCCCCCGCTCTATACTGGTTTCTACTGGTCCATACTGGTTCCCCCTCCACACACACTGCTCCCTACTGGTCTGTACTGGTTTCTACTGGTCTCTACTGGTCTGTACTGGTCTGTACTGGTTTCTACTGGTCTCCTCACGCCAGGTGCTGTCACCCCTCCGGCACACGCAGGCTCCCCCCCCCCCCCCCTCCCCCCGCTCTATACTGGTTTCTACTGGTCTCTACTGGTTCCCCCCACACACACACTGCTCCCTACTGGTCTGTACTGGTCTCTACTGGTCTGTACTGGTTTCTACTGGTCTGCTCACGCCAGGTGCTGTCACCCCTCCGGCACACGCAGGCTCCCCCCCCCCCCCATCCCCCCGCTCTATACTGGTTTCTACTGGTCCATACTGGTTCCCCCCACACACACACTGCTCCCTACTGGTCTGTACTGGTCTGTACTGGTCTCTACTGGTCTGTACTGGTTTCTACTGGTCTGCTCACGCCAGGTGCTGTCACCCCTCCGGCACACGCAGGCTCCCCTCCCCCTCCCCCCTCTTAGCACCGCTCTATACTGGTTTCTACTGGTCCATACTGGTTCCCCCTCCACACACACTGCTCCCTACTGGTCTGTACTGGTCTGTACTGGTCTGTACTGGTCTGTACTGGTCTCTACTGGCCTCTACTGGTCTCCTCACGCCAGGTGCTGTCACCCCTCCGGCACACGCAGGCTCCCCCCCCCCCTCCCCCCGCTTAGCACCGCTCTATACTGGTTTCTACTGGTCCATACTGGTTCCCCCCACACGCACACTGCTCCCTACTGGTCTGTACTGGTCTCTACTGGTCTGTACTGGTCTCTACTGGTCTCCTCACGCCAGGTGCTGTCACCCCTCCAGCACACGCAGGCTCCCCCCCCCCCTCCCCCCGCTTAGCACCGCTCTATACTGGTTTCTACTGGTCCATACTGGTTCCCCCTCCACACACACTGCTCCCTACTGGTCTGTACTGGTCTCTACTGGTCTGTACTGGTTTCTACTGGTCTGCTCACGCCAGGTGCTGTCACCCCTCCGGCACACGCAGGCTCCCCCCCCCCCCATCCCCCCGCTCTATACTGGTTTCTACTGGTCCATACTGGTTCCCCCCCACACACACACTGCTCCCTACTGGTCTGTACTGGTCTCTACTGGTCTGTACTGGTTTCTACTGGTCTCCTCACGCCAGGTGCTGTCAACCCTCCAGCACACGCAGGCTCCCCTCCCCCTCCCCCCTCTTAGCACCGCTCTATACTGGTTTCTACTGGTCCATACTGGTTCCCCCTCCACACACACTGCTCCCTATTGGTCTGTACTGGTCTGTACTGGTCTTACTGGTTTCTACTGGTCTGCTCACGCCAGGTGCTGTCACCCCTCCGGCACACGCAGGCCCCCCCCCCCCCCCCCATCCCCCGCTCTATACTGGTTTCTACTGGTCCATACTGGTTCCCCCCACACACACACTGCTCCTACTGGTCTGTACTGGTTTCTACTGGTCTCTACTGGTCTGTACTGGTTTCTACTGGTCTGCTCACGCCAGGTGCTGTCACCCCTCCGGCACACGCAGGCCCCCACCCCCCCCCCCCCCCCCCATCCCCCCGCTCTATACTGGTTTCTACTGGTCCATACTGGTTCCCCACACACGCACCACTGCTCCCTACTGGTCCCCCTACTGGTCTGTACTGGTCTCTACTGGTCTGTACTGGTTTCTACTGGTCTGCTCACGCCAGGTGCTGTCACCCCTCCGGCACACGCAGGCTCCCCCCCCCCCCCCCCCTCCCCCCGCTCTATACTGGTTTCTACTGGTCCATACTGGTTCCCCCCCCACACACACTGCCTCCCTACTGGTCTGTACTGGTTTCTACTGGTCTGCTCACGCCAGGTGCTGTCACCCCTCCGGCACACGCAGGCCCCCCCCCCCCCCATCCCCCTGCTCTATACTGGTTTCTACTGGTCCATACTGGTTCCCCACACACACACACTGCTCCCTACTGGTCTGTACTGGTCTCTACTGGCCTCTACTGGTCTCCTCACGCCAGGTGCTGTCACCCCTCCGGCACACGCAGGCTCCCCCCCCCCCCATCCCCCCGCTCTATACTGGTTTCTACTGGTCTATACTGGTTCCCCCCCCAGCCACACTACTCCCTACTGGTCTGTACTGGTTTCTACTGGTCTCTACTGGTCTGCTCACGCCAGGTGCTGTCGGCCCGCCGGCACATGTAGGTCTCGCCGATCTCCACCGTCACCTCCGCTTCCCGGGCCTGAGGCGGCTGCAGCGCGGCGGGAGGAGGAGGAGGAGGAGGAGGAGGAGGGGGAGGAAGGGGCGGAGGCTGCGCCGAAGGCCCCGGGACCCTTCCCCCGGCTTCCTCGGTACCTCCCGAGCGGTTCGGAACCGGTTCGGAACTTCCAGAACTCGTCAGAACCTCGGAAAAAACCCCGGGGCCTCCGCTCGGAGCCGCCGCGGCCGCCATTTCGCGCAGCGCGCCGGAAGCGGCGTCGCACGCAAGGGGGCGCTCCGGAAGTGGCGTCAGACGCAAAGGGGAGCCCCGGAAGTGAAGGGCGTTGCTATGGAGACGGGTAAAGGGAGAGGCCTAGAGGGCCCGGCCTCCCAGTAAGGACCAGTAATGACCAGTAACAACCAGTAAAGGACCAGTAAGCACCAGTAACCACCAGTAAAAACCAGTAAAGGACCAGTAAAGGACCAGTAAAGGACCAGTAACCACCAGTAACAACCAGTAAAGGACCAGTAAAGGACCAGTAACGACCAGTAACGACCAGTAAAGGACCAGTAAAGGACCAGTAACGACCAGTAACAACCAGTAAAGGATCAGTAAAGGACCAGTAAGCACCAGTAACGACCAGTAACAACCAGTACAGGACCAGTAAAGGACCAGTAAGCACCAGTAATGACCAGTAACAACCAGTAAAGGACCAGTAAAGGAGCAATAACCTCCCCAGTAACAACCAGTAAAAACCAGTAAAGGACCAGTAAGCACCAGTGACCACCAGTAACCACCAGTAAAGGACCAGTAAGCACCAGTAAAAACCAGTAAAGGACCAGTAACCCCCCCAGGGACCACCAGTAAAGGACCAGTAAGCACCAGTGACCACCAGTAACAACCAGTAAAGGACCAGCAACTCCCCAGTAACACCAGTAACCACCAATGACCCCCCCAGTAACCACCTGTAACCCCCAGTGACGTCACTTCTGACGTCACCAGACACCAGGGGCGGAGCCCTTGGGCCTTTACCCCTCCCCGCCTCCCACTTCCGGCCCCGCTCCTCCACTTCCGGTCTCCCCCCTCCTCCACTTCCGCTCCCCCCCTCCACTTCCGGTCCCCTGCACTTCCGCTTCCGGCCCGCCCCCCCCACTTCCTGTCGCCCGGAGGCGCGCGGGTGAGTTCCCCAAAACCGCGGTTTTTGAGCCCAAAACGCGCGGCCGGGCACGAGGAAAAGGGGGCGGGGCTTCGCCTCATTAAGAGGCCGAGGCCTTAATTAGCGGCCTATTAATTAATTGCCATTAATTGGGCTGCGGGGCAGCAATTAATTAGCAGCCCCTCCCCCTTCCCCCCCTCCGAAATAATTAATTAGGCGCCCCCTCTAATTAATTGGGTTATTAATTAATTGCCAGCCCGCTAATTAGTGGGGTAATTAATTAATTAATTGCGGGCCTCCTAATTAATCGGATTCTTAATTAATTGCCACTCCTTCAATTAATTCATTCATTAATTTTGACCCCTCTAATTAACTCGCTAATTAATTGCGGCCCCTCCCCTTAATTGTGACCCCTTTAATTAATCGATTAATTAATTTTCACCCCTTCCATTAATTATTCCTTTAATTAAATTAATTTAAACTAATTTAATTAAATCCTTTAATCGAATTATTAATTGCAACCCTTTTAATTAACTTATTAATTGATTATTCCTCCCCTTAATTGCACCCCTTCCAATTAATTGAATTATTAATTAATTCTAAGCTCTCTAATTAACTTATTCATTGAGACCCCTCCCCTTAATTGCAACTCCTCCAATTAAGACTTATTAATTAATTACCACCCCCCCCCTTAATGACACCCCATTAATTGCCACGTTAATTAGGAGCCCTCCAATTAATCACCACCTTTTGCCCTCTTAATTAGCCCCTTAATTAATTACTATTTCCTTATCAATTACTCTTAGCCTATTAATTAACTCCTTCATTAATTACTCCTTATCAATCCCAGCCTCTCCAACCCCCCCCCTTCCAATTAACCCATTAATTACCTCCCCCCCCACTAATTGGGCCCCAGCGATTAATCACCGCGTTAATCACCCCCTTAATTAACCCTGGGAAGCTCTCTCAGCCTAATTAGCACTAATTAGTTTATCAATTAACCCAGCACAGCCGAGCGTGGATCGAGGCCTACCACGGATTGAGGCCTAGCACGGCCTACTGCGGCCTAGCGTGGACTGAGGCCTAGCGCGGCCTAGCACGGATTGAGGCCGACTGTGGCCTAGCATGGATTGAGGCCTACCATGGATTGAGGCCTAGCGTGGATTGAGGCCTAGCACGGATTGAGGCCTACCCACAGATTGAGGGCCTAGTGCGGATTGAGGCCTAGCACAGCCTAGTGTGGCCTAGCTTGGATTGAGGCCTACCATGGATTGAGGCCTAGCATGGCCTACTGCGGCCTACTGTGGACTGAGGCCTAGCGCGGCCTATCATGGATTGAGGCCTAGCACAGATTGAGGCCTAGCACAGCCTTCTGCGGCCTAGTGTGGACTGAGGCCTAGCACGGATTGAGGCCTAGCAAGGATTGAGACCTAGCACGGCCTACTGCAGCCTAGTGTGGACTAAGGCCTACCACGGATTGAGGCCTAGTGCGGCCTAGCGTGGACTGAGGCCTAGCATGGCCTAGTACAGATTGAGGCCTAGCACGGATTGAGGCCTAGCACGGCCTACTGCAGCCTAGTGCGGACTGAGGCCTACTGCGGCCTAGCTCGGATTGAGGCCTACCACGGATTGAGGCCTAGCACAGCCTACTGCGGCCCCTACCATGGATTGAGGCCTAGCACGGCCTAGCGTGGACTGAGGCCTAGTGCGGCCTAGCACGGATTGAGGCCTAGGACAGATTGCGGCCTAGCACAGCCTACTGTGGCCTAGCATGGACTGAGGCCTAGGGTGGCCTAGCACGGATTGAGGCCTACCCTGGATTGAGGCCTAGCACAGCCTACTGCGGCCCTAGCGTGGACTGAGGCCTAGCGCGCCTCTCGGGGCCTGCGGGCTGCGCCGAGGCCTCCTCCCTCCGCCCTTTAAGCAAGTCCCCGTTGGCTGGGGCGCCGCGGTGGGCTCAGCGCCATGCCCAGGCCCCCTCGGGCGGCGTCTTCGGAGCGTTACCGCCTCAAGTTCCGCCGCTTACGGCGAGCGGCCCGGGCCTTGGTGTTCGAGAACGGGGCCTTGTGCGACGAGGTGGCGCGGTTGGAGGCCAAATGGCTGCGGGCCCGGGCCGAGCGCCGCTTCCTCCTCGGCCGCCTCCTCCGCCTCCTCCGCGCGGGGGCCGAGGAGGCGGAGCCGGGGGGGCGGGCGGCGGGCGCGGCGCGGGGGAGGCCGCAAAGATGGCGGCCGGGCCGGGGGGCCCCGCGAGGAACCGCCGGGAAGCGCCGCCCGCCTCGACGCCTTCCGGGAGGGGGGCGGGGCCGAGCCTCCCGCTAACCGGGGCCTCCCGGAAGAGCCTGGCGCAGGGCCGCGGCGGCCATCTTGAGGCCGCCCGGAAGCTCGGGGGGCGGGAGGAGGGCGGCGGGCGGGCCGGAAGCGCCTCGGGGCCGCGCGAGGCCGCGGGAGGCGGCGGGAGGAGGCGGAGAAGAAGTTTTCGGCCTGAGTCACCCCGAGGTCCGGAAGCTCCTGGAAGGAGGGGGCGGGGGCCTCGGCGGCGGCGGAAGAGGAAGAGGAGGAGGAGGAGGAGGAGGAAGAGGAGGCGGCGGCCATCTTGGCCTACGCTGGAGTCTTCCTCGCAAGCCCCGACGCCGCCGATGAGTGAGGGGCCGGAAATAAAGGCTGCGGAGGCCATCTTGGCGCTGGGAGGTGTCTGGTGGTGGGAGCCATCTTGGGTTTGGAAGCCATTTTGGGGCTGGACGCCATCTTGGGGTTGGGCGCCATTTTGGGTTTGGGCGCCATGTTGGGTTTGGCCACCATTTTGGGTTTTGACCATGTTGGGTTTGGACGCCATTTTGTGGTTTGGAGGCCATTTTGGGGTTTGGAGGCCATCTTGGGTTTGGGCGCCATGTTGGGGTTTGGAGGCCATTTTGTGCTTTGGAAGCCATTTTGTGCTTTGGACTCCATGTTGGGTTTGGAAGCCATTTTGTGGTTTTGGCCACCATCTTGGGTTTGGCCGCCATTTTTGTTTTGGACACCATGTTGGGTTTGGCCACCATCTTGGGCTTTGGCCGGGTTTTAGGGCTGGGGGATAAGGGAGGGGGAGGTTCTCCAATCAGAGCCCAGGGGGGAGGGGCGAGTGGGCCCCCCGGGAGGTGCCCCCAGGGTTGTCACCCAAGAGTTGTCCCCCCCCCCATTTGTCCCCCTGGACGCCGCCATCTTTCCCGGAACCTTTTATTCTCCTCGCGCCTCGGCCGGGGGGGGGGAGGCGACCCCAACTTCCGGGGCTGTGTCCCCGCCCCCTTCCCGAGGTCCCGCTCTCCTATTGGACGTTGTGGTAGAGCCGGGTGACGTCGGGATGGTCCTCGAGGGCCTGGAGGAGCCGTTCCAGCTCTTCCCGGGTCTCTTCCGGAAGCGACACCCGGAGGAGGGGGAGGAACTCCAAGGTTGAGGAGATTGGAGCCAATCCCGAGGCCTCTAAATGGGCCCGAACCTTCCGGAGGGCTGAGGCCTGGCAGATAAACTGAGGGGGGGGAAGGGCCAATGAGAGGAGGCGATGCTAAAAGGGTGGGAAAAAGGGGGGTTGGGGGGGGGGGGTTGGCCAATGAGGGGTTGGATTGGCCAATGAGGGGCTGGGTTGGCCATGAGGGGTTGGGTTGGCCAATGAGGGGTTGGGTTGGCCAATGAGGGGTTGGGTTGGCCAATGAGGGGCTGGGTTGGCCAATGAGGGCTTGGGTTGGCCAATGAGGGGCTGGGTTGGCCAATGAGGAGTTGGGTTGGTCAAGGAGGGGTTGGGTTGGCCAATGAGAGGCTGGGTTGGCCAATGAGGGGCTGGGTTGGCCAATGAGAGGCTGGGTTGGCCAATGGTTGACTCGGGTTGGCCAATGAGGGGTTGGATTGGCCAATGAGTGGCTGGGTTGGCCAATGAGGAGTCGGGTTGGCCAATGAGGGGTTGGATTGGCCAATGAGAGGCTGGGTTGGCCAATGAGGGGCTGGGTTGGCCAATGAGGGGTTGGGTTGGCCAATGAGGGGGTTGGATTGGCCAATGAGAGGCTGGGTTGGCCAATGAGGGGTTGGGTTGGCCAATGAGGGGTTGGGTTGGCCAATGAGGGGTTGGGTTGGCCAATGAGGAGTCGGGTTGGCCAATGAGGGGTTGGATTGGCCAATGAGAGGCTGGGTTGGCCAATGAGGGGCTGGGTTGGCCAATGAGGGGTTGGGTTGGTCAAGGAGGGGTTGGGTTGGCCAATGAGAGGCTGGGTTGGCCAATGAGGGGCTGGGTTGGCCAATGAGGGGCTGGGTTGGCCAAGGGGGGGTTGGGTTGGCCAATGAGAGATTGGGTTGGTCAAGGCGGGGTTGGGTTGGCCAATGAGGGGCTGGGTTGGCCAATGAAGGGCTGGGTTGGCCAATGAGGGGCTGGGTTGGCCAATGAGGGGCTGGGTTGGCCAATGAGGGGCTGGGTTGGCCAATGGTTGACTCGGGTTGGCCAATGAGGGGTTGGATTGGCCAATGAGTGGCTGGGTTGGCCAACGAGGAGTCGGGTTGGCCAATGAGGGGTTAGATTGGCCAATGAGTGGCCTAGGTTGGCCAATGAGGAGTCGGGTTGGCCAATGAGGGGTTGGATTGGCCAATGAGGGGCTGGGTTGGCCAATGGGAGCGTTGGGTTGGCCAATGAGGGGCTTGTGTTGGCCAATGAGGGGTGGGGTTGGCCAATGAGGGGTTGGGTTGGCCAATGAGGGGCTGGGTTGGCCAATGAGGGGTTGGGTTGGCCAATGAGAGCTTGAGTTGGCCAAGGGTCTTCCCCACCTTGAGGTTGGGCTCCTCTTCCTCTTCCTCCAAGCAAACGTCCTCGGCCCCCGGCGTCTGCCGCCGCCTCCAGGGCCACCTCGAGGGCCACCGGGTGCCCCCGCGGGTCCCGTCCCAGCACCCTGACCACGCCCTTCTCCTCGAAGCCGTGCCGGGCGCCCTCGGCCAAGGAGCCCCTGGGAAAAAAGCCAAAAAGTGGGAAAAATCCCCCAAAAAAATGGCGGGAAACCCAAAATGGCCGAAAGGGCGCCGGAAGCTTCAAAATGGCGGCCGAAGGCTCAACCGGGGCCCCAAAAAAGGAGAATTGGACCCAAAATGGCGGAAGCAGGAGCCAAAAAGCTCCAAGTTTGACCCAAAATGTCAAAGATTTAAGGTAAATTCCCAGAATTGGACCCAAAATCCCAGAACCAGAACCCAAAAAGCTCAAAAATTGACCCAAAATTGGACCCAAAACCCCAGAACCAAAAATCCCAGAATTGGACCCAAAACCCCAGAATCAGAACCCAAAAAGCTCAAAATTTGACCCAAAACCCCAGAATTGGACCCAAAACTGCAGAATTGGACCCAAAACCCCAGAACCAGAACCCAAAAAGCCCAAAATTTGACCCAAAATCTCAAAAATTTGAGCCAAATTCCCAGAATTGGACCCAAAACCCCAGGATTTGACCCAAAATGGACCCAAAACCCCAGAATTGGATCCAAAATCCCAAACTTGGACCCAAAAAGCTCAAAATTTGACCCGAAACCCCAGAATTGGACCCAAAATCCCAGAATTGGATCCAAAACCCCAGAATCAGAACCCAAAAAGCTCAAAGTTTGACCCAAAATTCCAAAATTTGACCCAAACCGCAAAATTTGACTCAAAATCCCAAAATTCCATCTAAAATCCCCAGAATTTGACCCAAAACCTCGGAATTGGACCAAAAAGCAAGAATTGGACCCAAAGCTCCAGAATTGGACCCGAAACCTCAGAACCAGGACCCAAAAAGCCCAAAATTTGACCCAAAATTCCCAGAATTTGACCCAAAACCCCAAAATTTGACTCAAAATCCCCAAATTAGACCCAAAATCCCAAAATTGGACCCAAAATCCCAGAATTGGACCCAAAAAGCTCGAAAATTGACCCAAAATTTCAAAATTTGACCCAAAATTTCAGAATTGGACCAAAACCCCAAATTTTGACCCAAAATCCCAAAATTTGACCCAAAATCTCAAAATTGGACCCAAAACCCCAGAACCAGAACCAAAAATCCCAGAATTGGACCCAAACCCCCAGAATCAGAACCCAAAAAGCTCAAAGTTTGACCCAAACCCAAAAATTTGACCCAAAATCCCAAAATTTGACCCAAAATTTGACCCAAAATCCCAAGAATTGGACCCAAAACCCAGAACCAGGACCCAAAACCCCAGAACCAGGACTCAAAACCCCAGAACCAGAACCCAAAACCCCAGAATTGGACCCAAAACCCCAGAATTGGACCCAAAACCTCAGAACCAGGACCCAGAACCCCAGAACCAGGACCCAAGACCCCAGAATTGGACCCAAAACCTCAGAACCAGGACCCAGAACCCCCAGAACCGGACCCAAAGGTTCGGAACCAGAACCCCCCCTCTGGACTCACCCGTGTTGGGTCAGGAGGTCCTGGAGCTCCTTTTGGGTTCTCCTGGGGTTCTGGGTTTGGACCTGGAGGAGCAGAACGGAACCACCCGGACCCCGAGCTGGAACCAGAACCAAGGAACCAGAGGGAGATTGGACCTGGAAGAGGGAAACGGGTTCTGGTACCGGTTCTGGGGTTTTGGGTCCAATTCTGGGGTTTTGGGTCCAATTCTAGGGTTTTGGGTCAAATTCTGGAATTTTGGGTCCAATTCTGGGGTTTTGGGTCCTGGTTCTGGGGTTTTGGGTCCTGATTCTGGGGTTTTGGGTCCAATTCTGGGGTTTTGGGTCCTGGTTCTGGGGTTTTGGGTCAAATTCTGGAATTTTGGGTCCAATTCTGGGGTTTTGGGTCCTGGTTCTGGGGTTTTGGGTCCAATTCTGGGATTTTGGGTCCTGGTTCTGAGGTTTTGGGTCCAATTCTGGGGTTTTGGGTCCAATTCTGGGGTTTTGGGTCCTGGTTCTGAGGTTTTGGGTCCTGGTTCTGGGGTTCTGGGTCCAATTCTGGGGGTTTGGGTCCAATTCTGGGGGTTTGGGTCCTGGTTCTGGGATTTTGGTGTCCAATTCTGGGGTTTTGGGTCCAATTCTAGGGTTTTGGTCAATTCTGAGGTTTTGGAGTCAATTCTGGGGATTTTGGGTCAATTCTGGGGGTCTTGGTCCTGGTTCTGAGGGTTTTGGGGTGGTCCAATTCTGGGGGTTTGGGTCCAATTCTGGGTTGGGTCTTCTGGGGGTTTGGGTCCTGGTTCTGGGGGTTTGGGTCCTGGTTCTGGGGTTTGGGTCCTGGTTCTGGGGTTTTGGGTCCAATTCTGGGGGTTTGGGTCCAATTCTGAGGTTTTTGGGTCAATTCTGGGGTTTTGGGGTGGGTCCTGGTTCTGGGGTTTTGGGTCCTGATTCTGGGGTTTTGGTCTTTGGGGTGGGTCCAGGATTCTGGGGTTTGGGTCCTGGTTCCTGGGGTTTTGAGGTCTTCTGGGTCTTTCTGAGGATTTTTGAGTCAATTCTGAGATTTTTGGGTCAATTTCTGAAGATTTTTGGGTGCTAATTCTAGGATTTTGGGTGCCAATCCCAAGATTTTGGGTGCTAATTCTAATATTTTGGGTGCTGGGTGAGATTTTGGGTGCTAATCCCAATATTTTGGGTCCTAAACCCAATATTTTGGGTGCTGGGTGAGATTTTGGGTGCTAATTCCAATATTTTGGGTGCTAATTCCAGTATTTTGGGTGCTGGATGAGCTTTTGGGTGCTAATCCTAAAATTTTGGGTGCTAATCCTGATATTTTGGGTCCTGATTAAGTTTTTGGGTGCTGGATGAGTTTTTGGGTGCTAATCCTATGATTTTGGGTGCCAATCCCAATATTTTGGGTGCTAATCCCAGTATTTTGGTGCTGGATGAGATTTTGGGTGCTAATCCTAAAATTTTGGGTGTTAATCCTGGTATTTTGGGTCCTAGTTAATTTTTTGGGTGCTGGATGAGTTTTTGGGTGCTAATCCCAATATTTTGGGTCCTAAACCAAATATTTTGGGTGCTGCTTGAATGTTTGGGTGCTAATTCCAATATTTTGGGTGCTAATTCTGGTATTTTGGGTGCTGGTTCAGATTTTGGGTGCTAATTCTAAAATTTTGGGTGCTAATCTCAGTATTTTGGGTGCTGGTTGACATTTTGGGTGCTAATCCCAAGATTTTGGGTGCTAATTCCAATATTTTGGGTGCTAATTCCAATATTTTGGGTGCTAATTCCAATATTTTGGGTGCTAATCCCAAGATTTTGGGTGCTAATTCCAATATTTTGGGTGCTAATTCTGGTATTTTGGGTGCTGAGTGAGATTTTGGGTGCTCGATGAATTTTTGGGTGCTAACTCTAAGATTTTGGGTGCTAATTCCAATATTTTGGGTCCTAAACCCAATATTTTGGGTGCTGGGTGACATTTTGGTTGCCAACCCCACTATTTTGGGTGCTAATCCCAATATTTTGGGTGCCAACCCCACTATTTTGGGTGCTAATCCCAATATTTTGGGTGCCAATCCCAGTATTTTGGGTGCTGTTTGAGGTTCCGGCTGCCCCCGCCCTCCCTCCCGCCCCTCCCCCCCAACCTCCCAGCACGGCCTCTCCCCATTGGCTGCTCACCCCGCCCAAGATGGCGGCCTCGATGGTGGCCTTGGGGACGTTGTGGGCGCGGCACTGCTCCAGCACCCGGGCCAGGGCGGGGTTCAGGGCGGGGTCGGGACCCCCCTCTGGGGAAAAAGGGGCGGGGTCAGCACCCAACCCCCACCCATGGGCTCCCCACCCCCACCCATTGACCCCTGACCCCACCCATTGGCCCCAGACCCCACCCATTGACCCCAAACCCCACCCACAGACCCCACCCATAGGTCCCAGACCCCACCCATTGGCCCCTGACCCCACCCATTGGCCCCTGACCCCACCCATTGACCCCACCCATTGACCCCAAGCCCCACCCATTGGCCCCAGACCCCACCCATTGACACCAAACCCCACCCATTGGCCCCAAACCCCACCCACACACCCCACCCATAGGTCCAGACCCCACCCATTGACCCCTGACCCCACCCATGGCACCCATTGGGTCCCCACCCCTCAGGGATGTCCCTGGCGGCCATTTTGTCCCCCCGGTGCCCCTCACCCTAGGCCGCACTCCAACCCCCGCACAGCACCCATGGGGTCCCCACCCCCACCCATTGACCCCAGACCCACCCATGACACCGAGACCCCACCCATTGACCCCTGACCCCACCCACAGCACCCATTGGGTCCCCCCCCCCTTGCAAGACCCCATTGGGGCCCCACCCCTCAGGGAAGTCCCTGGTGGCCATTTTGTCTCCCCTGTGCCCCTCACCCTACGCCGCACTCCAACACCCATTGGGTCCCCACCCCCCACCCATGACACCGAGACCCCACCCCCAGCACCCATTGGGTCACCAAGACCCCCAAAAGACCCCATTGGGTCCCCACCCCTCAGGGATGTCCCTGGCGGCCATTTTGTCCCCCCGGCGCCCCTCACCCTAGGCCGCACTCCAACCCCCCCACAGCACCCATGGGGTCCCCACCCCCACCCATTGACCTCTGACCCCACCCACAGCACCCACTGGGTCCCCACCCCTCAGGGAAGTCCCCGGTGGCCATTTTGTCCCCCCCGGTGCCCCTCACCCTTGGCCGCTCTCCAACACCCATTGGGTCCCCACCCCCACCCATTGACCCCAGACCCCACCCATTGACCCCCGACCCCACCCATTGACCCCTGACCCCACCCACAGCACCCATTGGGTCCCCTCCACCCTTGCAAGACCCCATTGGGTCCCCACCCCCCCTAGTGGTGCCCTGGCAGCCATTTTGTCCCCCCGGTGCCCCTCACCCTAAGCCGCACTCCAACCCCCCCATTGGGTCCCCACCCCCACCCATGACACCCAGTCCCCACCCATTGACCCCAGACCCCACCCCCAGCACCCATTGGGTCCCCCAAGACCCCCAAAAGACCCCATTGGGTCCCCACCCCTCAGGGGATGTCCCCAGCAGCCATTTTGTCCCCCCCGGTGCCCCTCACCCTAGGCCACACTCCAACACCCATTGGGTCCCCACCCCCACCCATTGACCCCAGACCCCACCCATTGACCCCTGACCCCACCCATTGACCCCAGACCCCACCCACAGCACCCATTGGGTCCCCACCCCTCAGGGGGTGTCCCCGGTGGCCATTTTGTCCCCCCAGTGCCCCTCACCCTAGGCTGCACTCCAACCCCCCACAGCCATTGACCCCAGACCCCACCCATTGACCCCAGACCCCACCCCCAGCACCCATTGGGTCCCCAAGACCCCATTGGGTCCCCAGCCCCCCCAGTGGTGCCCCTGGCAGCCATTTTGTGTCCCCGGTGCCCCTCACCCTAGGCCACACTCCAACACCCATTGGGTCCCAACCCCCACCCATGACACCCAGACCCCACCCATTGACCCCAGACCCCACCCCCAGCACCCATTGGGTCCCCAAGACCCCCAAAAGACCCCATTGGGTCCCCACCCCTCAGGGGTGTCCCCGGCGGCCATTTTGTCCCCCCTGTGCCCCTCACCCTAGGCCGCACTCCAACACCCATTGGGTCCCCACCCCCACCCATTGACCCCAGACCCCACCCATTGACCCCCGACCCCACCCATTGACCCCTGACCCCACCCACAGCACCCATTGGGTCCCCTCCACCCTTGCAAGACCCCATTGGGTCCCCACCCCCCCTAGTGGTGCCCCTGGCAGCCATTTTGTCCCCCCGGTGCCCCTCACCCTAGGCCACACTCCAACACCCATTGGGTCCCAACCCCCCACCCATGACACCCAGACCCCACCCATTGACCCCAGACCCCACCCACAGCACCCATGGAGTCCCCAAGACCCCCAAAAGACCCCATTGGGTCCCCACCCCTCAGGGATGTCCCTGGCGGCCATTTTGTCCCCCCCGGCGCCCCTCACCCTAGGCCGCACTCCAACCCCCCCACAGCACCCATGGGGTCCCCACCCCCACCCATTGACCTCTGACCCCACCCACAGCACCCACTGGGTCCCCACCCCTCAGGGAAGTCCCCGGCGGCCATTTTGTCCCCCCCTGTGCCACTCACCCTAGGCCGCTCTCCAACACCCATGGGGTCCCCACCCCCACCCATTGACCCCAGACCCCACCCATTGACCCCCGACCCCACCCATTGACCCCTGACCCCACCCACAGCACCCATTGGGTCCCCTCCACCCTTGCAAGACCCCATTGGGTCCCCCACCCCCCCTAGTGGTGCCCCTGGCAGCCATTTTGTCCCCCCGGTGCCCCTCACCCTAAGCCGCACTCCAACCCCCCCATTGGGTCCCCACCCCCACCCATTGACCCCAGACCCCACCCATTGACCCCAGACCCCACCCCCAGCACCCATTGGGTCCCCAAGACCCCCAAAAGACCCCATTGGGTCCCCACCCCTCAGGGGATGTCCCCAGCAGCCATTTTGTGCCCCCTGTGCCCCTCACCCTAGGCCGCACTCCAACACCCATTGGGTCCCCACCCCCACCCATTGACCCAGACCCCACCCCCAGCACCCATTGGGTCCCCAAGACCCCCAAAAGACCCCATTGGGTCCCCACCCCTCAGGGATGTCCCTGGCGGCCATTTTGTCCCCCCGGTGCCCCTCACCCTAGGCTGCACTCCAACCCCCCCACAGCCATTGACCCCAGACCCCACCCATTGACCCCAGACCCCACCCCCAGCACCCATTGGGTCCCCAAGACCCCATTGGGTCCCCAGCCCCCCCAGTGGTGCCCCTGGCAGCCATTTTGTGTCCCCGGTGCCCCTCACCCTAGGCCGCACTCCAACACCCATTGGGTCCCAACCCCCACCCATGACACCCAGACCCCACCCATTGACCCCAGACCCCACCCCCAGCACCCATTGGGTCCCCAAGACCCCCAAAAGACCCCATTGGGTCCCCACCCCTCAGGGATGTCCCCGGCGGCCATTTTGTCCCCCCGGTGCCCCTCACCCTAGGCCGCACTCCAACCCCCCCACAGCACCCATGGGGTCCCCACCCCCACCCATTGACCCCTGACCCCACCCATGGCACCCATTGGGTCCCCACCCCTCAGGGGGTGTCTCCGGCGGCCATTTTGTCCCCCGGGGTGCCCCTCACCCTTGGCCGCGCTCCTCAACATCATGGCCAAGCGTTGGAAGAGGCGGCTCCGGGCGGCGTCCCGGGGCCCTTTGACGTTTTTCACTTTGGACCAACGGTTGTGACCAGCCCAGCACGAGGCCCCCGACTGGAAAAGCCTCTTACTGGTGTTACTGGTGGCACTGGTGGCGCCGGTGCTGGCCCCGCTCACCAACCGGGCCCAACGTTGGGCCCCGCCCAACACCGCCGCGGGGTGCCAAGGGGCACCCAAGAGGCCCAGAAGGCCCCAACCCGACCCGAGCATCTTGGGAAGGGCCCAAAAAAAACCCAAAAGGCCCCAAAAATCCCACAAGACCCCGAACTCCCCCCAAAGGGATCTGGGGGGGGCAAAAAAAAACCCAAAAAAGGGGCCTGATTGCCAAAAAAACTGAAAAAAAGGGGCCTGGGGGCGCAAAAAAGGGGCCTGAGGGGCCCAAAAACCCAAAAAAGGGGCCTGGGGGGCCCAAAAACCCCAAAAAGGGGCCTGGGGGCCCAAAAAAACCAAAAAAGTGGCCTGGGGGCCCAAAAAAAAGGGGCCTGGGGGGCCCAAAAACCCAAAAAAAGGGGCTTGGGGCCAAAAAAAACCCAAAAAAGGGGTCTGGGGGCCCAAAAAACCCAAAAAAAGGGTCTTGGGGCCAAAAAAAAACCCAAAAAAGGGGTCTGGGGGCCCAAAAAACCCCAAAAAAGGGGCTTGGGGGCCAAAAAAACCCAACCGGACCGAACCGGAACCTTTAGGGGGTTCTGGGGGTCCCAAAAGTCCCAGAACCCCCCCTTAAGACCCGACCCAAAAGTCCCAGAAGACCCGGACCGGATCGAACCGGAACCAACCGGATCCTTTAGGGGGTTCTCAGGGTCCCAAAAGACCCCAACCCCCCCCTAAGACCCGAACCGGACCGAACCGGAACCACCTGGACCCAACCGGACCCTTTGGGGGGTTCTGAGGGTCCCAAAAGTCCCGGAACCCCCCCCCCTAAGACCCGACCCAAAAGTCCCAGAAGACCCGAACCGAACCCTTTGGGGGGTTCCGAGGGTCCCAAAAGTCCCAGAAGACCCGAACCGGACCGAACCGGACCCTTTAGGGGGTTCCGAGGGTCCCAAACCCCCCTTTAACGCGACCCCGGCGTCCGCTCGCCCCTCCCCCCCCTCCCCGCGCCGCAGGGGCTGCTGGGAAGTGACGTCACGGGGGGGCGGGGCTTGGGAGATTTTTTTTTTTTGTTTTTTCTTTTTTTTTTTTTTAAAAGGTTCCGCGCGTTTCCGGTCGGGGGGGGACTGGGAGGGACTGGGAGGGACTGGGAGGGGACTGGGAGGGGGGACTGGGGAGGGGACTGGGAGGGGACTGGGGGGGACTGGGAGGGACTGGGAGGGGACTGGGAGGGGACTGGGAGGGGGACTA
>NW_027285922.1:0-47488 GCF_036169615.1 Heliangelus exortis | reverse complement strand
TGCTGATCCCTCCCTTCCTCCTGATCCCTCCCTTCCTCCTGATCCCTCCCTTCCTCCTATTCCCTCCCTTCCTCCTGCTCCCTCCCTTCCTCCTGATCCCTCCCTTTCTCCTGCTCCCTCCCTTTCTCCTGCTCCCTCCCTTTCTCCTGATCCCTCCCTTTCTCCTGATCCCTCCCTTTCTCCTGCTCCCTCCCTTTCTCCTGATCCCTCCCTTTCTCCTGCTCCCTCCCTTTCTCCTGCTCCCTCCCTTTCTCCTCATCCCTCCCTTTCTCCTGCTCCCTCCCTTTCTCCTGCTCCCTCCCTTCCTCCTGCTCCCTCCCTTTCTCCTGCTCCCTCCTACCTGCATAGATGCAGACAAAGGAGCCCTTGGCGATGTCATCGAGGCACCGGATGCCCCAACCTTTGTTCTGGGTTTTGAAGAGCTGCAGTCGGACCTGGAGCCCGTGCTGCACCAGGCGGTTGGTGCACATGTTCACATCACACTTGCACCTCTTGTTGCACTCATAAACTCTGCCAGGAAGGAGAAGAAGGACAACCAAAGCTGCTGGAGAGATGTCCCCAGGCTCGGGGTGGCACCAGGGGATTGGAGAGGAGAGTGAAATAGCCTGGAGGTGCCCCAGGGGGAGGTGGAGGTTGGAGATTGGGAACAATTTCTGCCCTGACAGAGTGGTGAAAAGTTGGGAAGGGCTGCACAGGGCAGTGGTGGAGTCACCAGCCCTGGAAGGGGTCAAAAAAAAAAAAAAAAAAAAAAAGGTGTAGGTGTGGTGCTGAGGGACGTGGGTGGGGTGATGGTTGGATTTGATCCCAGAGGTCCTGTCCAACCCTCGTGGCTCTTACTGCCAGGTCCCCCAGGCAGGCAGGAGCAGAGGGATCACAGGAGCTGCCCAGCACATCCTGCCTGGGCTCAGAGCCCAAATTCTGGGGTTGGTGTTGAGAGAAGGAGAAGGCAGCAGCAGTGCTCACCCCGTGGGGAGACATTCCTCCAGCCTCTTGTGTTGGTAGCCAGAGTTGGGGTTGATGAGCCCCCCCGGGGTGCAGCCAGTGGCCTGGACAGTCAGCTGGTGACAGGCACACTTTGACCTGGAGAAAGAAGACACAAAGGAGTCCACCCCCTGGCCCAGAGCTGAGTTTTCTGTTGGGCAGGAAGGAAAAGGACCCGGGCAGGGTGGGAAGTTGAGCCAGAGTGTGCCCAGGTGGCCACGAAGGCCACCAGCATCCCAACTGGTGTCAGGAATGGTGTGGCCAGCAGGGATTGTCCCCTTGGTGAGGCCACACCTGGAATCCTGGGGTTTGGGCCCATTGAAGGGGTGGAGTGTGGCCTGAGAAGGGCAACAGCCTCAAGGTGCCCCAGGGAGGTTTAGATTGGAGACTGGGAGAAGCTTCATCATGGAAAGGGGGATTGAACACCAACCCAGCGAGGTGGGGGAGTCCCCATCCCTGGAGGGGCTTCAAAGCCCTGGAGATGGGGGCTGAGGGCCATGGGGCAGCTCTGGGACTGGTGGGGTTGGGTTAAAGGTTGGAGTTGGGTTAAAGGTTGAAGTTGGGTCAATGGTTGATAAGAGTTGGGTCAATGGTTGGAGTTGGGCCAATGGTTGATAGAGTTGGGTTATGGTTGGTGGAGTTGGGCCAATGGTTGGAGTTGGGTCAATGGTTGGTGGAGCTGGGCCAATGGTTGATAGAGTTGAGTCAATGGTTGGTGGAGTTGGGTCAATGGTTGGAGTTGGGTCATTGGTTGGAGTTGGGTCATTGGTTGGAGTTGGGTCATTGGTTGGAGTTGGGCCAATGGTTGGAGTTGGGCCAATGGTTGATAGAGTTGGGTTATGGTTGGTGGAGCTGGGCCAATGGTTGATAAAATTGAAAGTGTTGAGTCAATGGTTGGTGGAGTTGGGTCAATGGTTGGAGTTGGGTCAATGGTTGGAGTTGGGTCATTGGTTGGAGTTGGGTCAATGGTTGGAGTTGGGTCAATGGTTGGAGTTGGGCCAATGGTTGGAGTTGGGCCAATGGTTGGAGTTGGGCCAATGGTTGATAGAGTTGGGTTATGGTTGGTGGAGCTGGGCCAATGGTTGATAGAGTTGAGTCAATGGTTGGTGGAGTTGGGGTCAATGGTTGGAGTTGGGTCAATGGTTGGAGTTGGGTCAATGGTTGGAGTTGGGCCAATGGTTGATAGAGTTGGGTTATGGTTGGTAGAGTTGGGCCAACGGTTGGACTTGATCTTAAAGATCTTTTCCAACCAGATGTGAGAAGAAATCCCATCTTTTCTTTTTTCTAACTCTGGTGGCAGTTGGCTCCCAGTCAACCCAACGCTCTGGAAGGTCTTTTCCACCCCGGATGATCCCATCATCTTTCTGGACCCGCTGAACCCAAACCCCCGACCCAGCAGATCCGCGTGGCCGGAAACCCCTCTCCCCCCAGCCCCAGGAGCCACCTACTTGTCTCTGCAGCCATCCTTGCAGTCACAGCCCACCAGGAACTCAGAGCTGGTGTTGATGTAGACCCCCTTGCCGGGGATCCTCTCCTTGCTGTAGGCCACCTGGGGCGGGGGGGTGTTGTCAATCTCGTTGACGCAGGAGAGGGGAACGTCCTCCCTGCCCTTGGTGATGTCGGCGATGTAGTAGAAGGGTTTGCAGGGCTGGAACTTGCGGTCCACCAGGACGTAGGGGTCCAAACAGAACATTTCCAGGAAGAGGAAGTCGCAGTCTGTCTCGAAGAGGTACCTCTCGATCTCCTGCATGCTCCTCAGGGACAGCCCACAGGGGGTTTTGTAGAGCACGTGGAAACCCATCTTGCGGTTGACCCGGCGCCGCGCCGTCATCCGGCGGAAGTCGTAGAGGAGGGGGATGAGCAGGGGGTTCTTGCTCCGGTACTGGTCCCGGGCAACGGGCCGACCCGGGACAGGCAGGTGGAGCTGCAGACGTGGGGGAGGTAGAAAAGCTTCTCCTGGGGGGCACGGTACGAGGGCTCCGCGGGCACCCGGTCCAGCATCCCGTGGAACGGCGGCGCGGCGGGGGTGGTGCCGCCGGGTTGGGTGCTGGGGGGGGGGGAGAGGGGAAAAGTGAGGGGGAAAAAAGAGGGGGGGGGAGAGGGGAAGAGTGAGGGGGAAAAAAGAGTGAGGGGGAAAAAAGATGGGGGGGAGAGAGGGGAAGAGTGAGGGGGAAAAAAGAGGGGGGGGGGAGAGGGGAAGAGTGAGGGGGAAAAAAGAGTGAGGGGGAAAAAAGATGGGGGGGGGAGAGGGGAAGAGTGAGGGGGAAAAAAGAGTGAGGGGGAAAAAAGATGGGGGGGGGAGAGGGGAAGAGTGAGGGGAAAAAAGAGTGAGGGGGAAAAAAAGAGTGAGGGGGAAAAAAGATGGTGGGGGGGAGAGGGGAAGAGTGAGGGGGAAAAAAGAGTGAGGGGAAAAAAGATGAGGGGGGGAGAGGGGAAGAGTGAGGGGGAAAAAGATGGGGGGGGGAGAGGGGAAGAGTGAGGGGGAAAAAAGAGGGGGGGGGAGAGGGGAAGAGTGAGGGGGAAAAAGATGGGGGGGTTCTCCAGAGGACAAAAATAAACCCGCCCCTCGCCCCCCCAAAAATCAGGTGTGGAGGAGGCAGAGGGGAGGGGGAGGTTAGGAGGAGCTGCTGGGGGGTGAGGGGAAGAGAAGCCCCAGGAAGGTTCTAGAAATGGGACTTTGGTATGAAAAAAGGAGGGTGAGAGGCTTGGGGGCCAAGGTCCCCCTGGGGTGAGGTCTGGTCAGAGAACCTCCAAGCTCAAGGCAACAAAAAAATGTTAACCAAGAGCTGTCTGGGAAGGAGCTCGAGGTTGGGGTTGACCTCTGAGGGGTCCCCTCAGCCCACCACAAAACAACCCCCCACCCCACCACAAAAAAAAACCCAAATCCTCCCCAAACCCACCCCAAATCCATCAGGGAGCTGGGGGGGGGGGGGCTTTGCTCACCGCTGGGGTCCTTCCTGCTGGGGGGGGTCAGTGAGGATGGGGGGGGAGGGGGAGGACTGCCCAGAGCCCACCGAGCTGGGACGGAAGGAAGTGCTCTTCTTGGCCACTTGTTTCCTGCTCTGGGCTAGTTGGTTGTCAGGGCTCCTGTGGGAGAGAAGGAGGGAGGTGATTTGCAGGAACCCTCAGCTTGAGAGACACCAAAAAGGTCCCAAAACACAGGGCTGGGGTTGGAGGCACAGAGGGGCAACCACAACAGCCCCCCCTGCAGCAGCACTGCCCCCCCCCAAGAGACCCCAAGCAGGTTTTGTCCTGGGAAGTGTGAAAATCACCACATTTCTGCCAATTTGTGAGCTCCCCCCCCCCCCCCTCAGCAGGACTCAGCCACCTTCTGCTGTGGGAGGGAGGCACTGAGGGGAGGGTGTCCAAGGCCTCTGTTTTGGGCAGGGGGGGCAAAGCAGGAGGTGAGGAACCCCCCCCAGCAGAAGGAGGAGGAGGAGGAGGAGGAGGAGGAGGAGGAGGAGGAGGAGGAGGAGGAGGAGGAGGAGGAGGAGGAGGAGGAGGAGGAGGAGGAGGAGGAGGAGGAGGAGGAGGAGGAGGAGGAGGAGGAGGAGGAGGAGGAGGAGGAGGAGGAGGAGGAGGAGGAGGAGGAGGAGGAGGAGGAGGAGGAGGAGGAGGAAAAAGGAGGAAAAGGAGGAAAAGGAGGAAAAGGAGGAGGAGGAGGAGGAGGAGGAGGAGGAGGAGGAAAAGGAGGAGGAGGAGGAAAAGGAGGAGGAGGAGGAGGAGGAAAAGGAGGAGGAGGAGGAAAAGGAGGAGGAGGAGGAGGAAAAGGAGGAAAAGGAGGAGGAGGAGGAGGAGGAAAAGGAGGAAAAGGAGGAAAAGGAGGAGGAGGAGGAGGAGGAAAAGGAGGAAAAGGAGGAGGAGGAGGAGGAAAAGGAGGAAAAGGAGGAAAAGGAGGAGGAGGAGGAGGAGGAAAAGGAGGAAAAGGAGGAAAAGGAGGAAAAGGAGGAAAAGGAGGAAAAGGAGGAAAAGGAGGAGGAAAAGGAGAAAAGGAGGAAAAGGAGGAGGAAAAGGAGGAGGAGGAGGAGGAGGAAAAGGAGGAGGAGGAGGAGGAGGAAAGGAGGAGGAGGAGGAGGAGGAAAAGGAGGAGGAGGAGGAGGAGGAAAAGGAGGAGGAGGAGGAGGAAAAGGAGGAGGAAAAGGAGGAAAAGGAGGAGGAAAAGGAGGAAAAGGAGGAGGAAAAGGAGGAAAAGGAGGAGGAAAAGGAGGAAAAGGAGGAGGAAAAGGAGGAGGAAAAGGAGGAGGAAAAGGAGGAGGAAAAGGAGGAGGAGGAGGAGGAGGAGGAGGAGGAAAAGGAGGAGGAAAAGGAGGAGGAAAAGGAGGAGGAAAAGGAGGAGGAAAAGGAGGAGGAAAGGAGGAGGAAAAGGAGGAGGAAAAGGAGGAGGAGGAGGAAAAGGAGGAGGAAAAGGAGGAGGAAAAGGAGGAGGAAAAGGAGGAGGAAAAGGCGGAGGAGGAAAAGGAGGAAAAGGAGGAGGAGGAGGAGGAGGAGGAGGAGGAGGAGGAAAAGGAGGAGGAGGAGGAGGAAAAGGAGGAGGAGGAGGAGGAAAAGGAGGAGGAAAAGGAGGAGGAAAAGGAGGAGGAGGAGGAGGAGGAGTAGAAGGGAGGAGGAAAAGGAGGAGGAAAAGGAGGAGGAAAAGGAGGAGGAAAAGGAGGAGGAAAAGGAGGAGGAAAGGAGGAGGAGGAGGAAAAGGAGGAGGAAAAGAGGAGGAAAAGGAGGAGAAAAGGAGGAGGAAAAGGAGGAGGAAAAGGAGGAAAAGGAGGAGGAAAAGGAGGAAAAGGAGGAAAAGGAGGAGGAGGAAAAGGAGGAAAGGAGGAAAAGGAGGGAAAAGGAGGAAAAGGAGGAAAAGGAGGAGGAGGAAAAGGAGGAAAAGGAGGAAAAGGAGGAAAAGGAGGAAAAGGAGGAGGAAAAGGAGGAGGAAAAGGAGGAAAAGGAGGAAAGGAGGAAAAGGAGGAGGAGGAGGAAAAGGAGGAGGAGGAGGAGGAGGAAAGGAAGAGGAGGAGGAGGAGGAAAAGGAAGAGGAGGAGGAGGGAAAAGAAGGAGGAGGAGGAGGAGGAGGAGAAAGGAAAGAGGAAAGGAGGAAAAGGAGGAAAAGGAGGAAAAGGAGGAAGAGGAAGAGGAGGAGGAGGAGGAGGAGGAGGAGGAGGAGGAGGAAAAGGAGGAAGAGGAAGAGGAAGGAGGAGGAGGCCCCAAACTTCTCCCTGTGTAAAGTGTCAGCAAGGTGCAAACACCTTGCAAGAGAAAACCTTCCCCTGCAGGTAAAAATCCCTGGCAGGGCAGGAGAACTTGAAAGGGAAACCAGAGAGGGAGAAAGGCAGCACCTTCCTCCCAGTAAAGAGAAAACCAAGCTGAAGGAACCTTTCTCCCACTTTTTAATCATCTCCCAGCACAGTGGGTTGAAGGCAGAGCTATCAGCAGGAGCTGGGTGGATTTACAACCCAGATCCCCTGGAGCAGTTTGGGCAGGGTCTGTGTTAGAGAGAGAGCACCAGGTCCTAAAGTCAAAACCTCTGTGGGGAAAAGAGATAAATCAGCATAAAAAAAAAAAAATAAAAGTGTTTCTGGCAAGCCCTGCAAGGAGTGGGGAAAGGCCAAAGGCAAGAGTGAGCAGGAGGGCTTCTTCCTGCAGTTCTGCTCCCTCCTCTTCAGGGCACATCCCTCCTGTGCCCTCAGCACCTCTGGGTGCCTGGTTTGGGCTCTTCTGGGCTCAGAGGGAGCCTGAGCTGCTCTGGGTTGGGCTCAGAGGGAACCTGAGCTGCTCTGGGTTGGGCTCAGAGGGAACCTGGGCTGCTCTGGGTTGGGCTCAGAGGGAACCTGAGCAGCTCTGGGTTGGGCTCAGAGGGAACCTGGGCTGCTCTGGGTTGGGCTCAGAGGGAACCTGGGCTGCTCTGGGTTGGGCTCAGAGGGAACCTGAGCAGCTCTGGGTTGGGCTCAGAGGGAACCTGGGCTGCTCTGGGTTGGGCTCAGAGGGAGCCTGAGCAGCTCTGGGTTGGGCTCAGAGGGAACCTGAGCAGCTCTGGGTTGGGCTCAGAGGGAACCTGGGCTGCTCTGGGTTGGGCTCAGAGGGAACCTGGGCTGCTCTGGGTTGGGCTCAGAGGGAACCTGAGCAGCTCTGGGTTGGGCTCAGAGGGAGCCTGAGCTGCTCTGGGTTGGGCTCAGAGGGAGCCTGAGCAGCTCTGGGTTGGGCTCAGAGGGAACCTGAGCAGCTCTGGGTTGGGCTCAGAGGGAACCTGAGCAGCTCTGGGTTGGGCTCAGAGGGAACCTGAGCAGCTCTGGGTTGGGCTCAGAGGGAACCTGGGCTGCTCTGGGTTGGGCTCAGAGGGAACCTGGGCTGCTTGGCTGCTTTCCTGAGGCCAGAGCAAACCCTCAGCCTCTCTTCTTGGTGGTGGCAGAGCTGAGGAAGGAGGCTGTGAGGGCTCCCATGCTCAGGTCTTGGTGGGAATGGCACAGGAGGAGCATTTCCAAGTTATCCCCCACCCCCCCAACATCCAGGGGGGGAGGTCCTATTGCACTGGGATTTGGGAGAGAAACCCCCTCCTCAGGTTGGGGGTCTCTGCTGGGCTCAGAGGAGAGGCTGAGGTGCTGCAGGGGCTCCTGGCAGCTGGGAGATCTCCTCCCTGTGCTGCAGGGCACAGGGACAGCAGCAGAAGTGCTGGCAGGGGGTGGGGAACCCACAGTGGTGAGAGAAATGAACAGGGGTGGCACCTCTGTCCCTTGAGAAAGGCTCCAATTCTTCCCCCAGCACAGGCTGGGGGAATCCAAACCATTCCTTTCACCACTTGGCTGAGCTCTTCCTCCCTCCAAGCCTCCTCCAGCACTGGCTGCTGCCTCTGGGAAGGTCCCTCTGGAGCCCCTGGCAGCAGGAGGCAGGGGGGGGACTTGGCTGTGGCTGAGTTTTGGGGGGTTTGGTCTCCAGGACCACCCATTGATCCCGAGTTCTGAGCCAGGAGGAGGTCAGTCCAAGTGGATCCAGTGACACGAGGGAGCAATCCAGATTTTTTGGGGGGAAGAGAAGGAGCAAAATCTTCTGGAAACAGATCAGGGGTGAAGCTTTAGCCCTGAGGGCTGCTGTGCTGCTGCCTCTCAGCTCTCCCACCCCCAGCTGCTCCTCCTGCAGCTTTCAGCTCATCATTTCCCCCAGAAGCTTGACACAAACCAAGCTGTGTAACCAAAAACCAAGGAGGAAACCACCTGAGGACTCCCCAGCACGGCGAGGGAGCTGCCTGGAAGAGCTGGAAAGGAAAGGAGGAGGTGGTGGGAGCAGGGAATTGGCTCAAATACTCACTCCATCTCAGCAGGCTGTGGAGAAGCAGCTCGAGGAGGCAGTGAGGCTGCTTGCAGCTGCTCCAGGGCCTTGTACTGGGTGCCAGCACCCGTTAAATCCTGCGTGTACTGGACCACGGGGCCTTTGCTGCGGACAGCTCCTGGCAGGGGAGGGCAAAAAGCAAAGTTTCAGCAAGAAAAACCTCTCCCAGCAGCTCAGAATTTCTTGCAGGAGCCCCCAGGTGTTGCTTTGATTCCTTGAAAAAAGCCTCAAGGGGAAAGGTCTCGACCACTGACCCAAATTCCTTGTGGCAGCCCCAAAATGGCGACCGAGTTCCTGAGAAGGTGAAGCCTTGGCAAGAAAAAGTCTCAGCCATAAATTTGTTGGAGTGGCCACAAAATATTGGTTTAGTTCCCCCCCCAAAAAAAGGAAATCATCAACAAAAGGCTCAGCCAGCAGCCTAAATCTGTTGGAGTGGCCCCAAAATATTGATTTAGCTCCCCCAACACAAGCAACTCATCACCAGAAGTCTCCACCATCAACCCAAGTTTGTTGGAGTGGCCACCAAATGTTGGTTTGATTCCCCAGGGCAATCAGAACAGAGGCACTGGGAGTCACAACCAGTCCCCTTGATGGATTCTGGCCACTCCCCACACCTGCACTCTGCTTTTGGGGCATTTTTTTTGATGCCAGATGAACCAAAAAAAAAAAAAAATCAATCTCCGTTCTCCGCCTCCGGTTCTGCTTCGGAAAAAAAAAAAATAACCCCAAACAAAAAACCCCAAATCTCCCCAAACTTGAAGCCATCCCTCAGATGCTTCAAGGTGCCACCCACCAACGTTGGGACGAGTCCTGGTTTGTCCACTTTGCTTCTTTTCCTGGGTGGAAGCTGTGGAGGTTTTCATGCTGAACATGGGCTCCAGGCGCGTGGAGCCGCGGTAAATCCACTCGCAGCGTTTGTCATCCTGCAGGCAAGGAGAAGGTGGCACTGGCAGCACCCCTGGAGGTCCCGTGGGGGTTATTTGGTTTTTTTAGGGGGGAACTGGGTGTTTTTCCAGGCAGCAGAACCCAAAGGCAAGGAGGGAAAGCGTTGCTTTAAAGGTTCTTGAAAAAAAAAACAAAAAACCAAAAAAAATCACAGAGAGAGGGAAGGCGGAACAACCCAAAGCCACCTCCAAGCTGGGAAAAGTCCCAATTTTCAAGACCCCAAACCTCCAATTTAACTCTGTCCTCAGGCTGAGAGCCAAGGAGGTGCTGCTGGAGAAAGCAAACTCCCTCAGGAGCTGAACCAACTCCTCTGCACAACCCCAGGCTGCTCCAGGCCAGGGAGGTTTTGTTTGCGAGCGCAGCCCCGGGGTTACCTGACAGGAGGGGAGCCAAGGCTGTGTGGCTGCTCCCACACAGGATTCCAGCAGCCAGGATATCCCAGGAAATGGCAGCTCCTGCTGTTACTCTCCTGCTTCCCAACCCAGCACTTGTTTTTTGGGCTGAAGACAAAGCTTGGGGCTGACATGGGGGAAGGGGGACCCAACGCCAGCGAGGGAGTGGATGTGCCAGCCCCCTCCTCAACCCAACCGAAGCCTTTCCAGAAAAAGGGGGAAATGCTCTACCAGGAATAGGATTTTGACCAGGCTGCCATCCACTTCTTCCACTCTGGATTTCCACCAGGTGCCTTCCCACTCTGTTTTGATCAGCTGCCCACTCTTGAGCAGCACCATGGGCCTGTTGGGGTAGGCAGTGATGTACTCCTCGATGAAGTCGCGACAGGAAACGTCCTCGATGTCTTGCCAGGTTTTTTTCACTGCCCAGAAAAGGACAGATTGGGAAAAAACAAACACAAAAAGAAGAGAAAGACTCTCCAGAAAAGCCCCAGGCTTCCCTCCACCCAAGGCCAGGGCTGGGGGACTCACGTGGCCTGCAGACAGGGTACAGCTCCCACTCCTTGACGTAGGACGCGTAACCGTCGTCGAAGAAGATGAGGAACCTGGAGGAGAGGGAGGAAGAGCTGGGGGGAGGAGCTGGGGGGACAAAATGCAGCTCCCCTGCTCCTCCTGCCAGCCCCAAAGCCCCTGGGATCAGCTCTGGAGGATGAGGAGAAGCTGAAGGCTTCACTCCTGCCCCCAGACAAGGAGCTCTGCAGCTCTGCCACTTCCCCGCTGAGGCTCTGCCAGAGCCAAGAGAGGAAGAGGAGGAAAAGCAGCCCAAAAACTCCTCAATCCTGCCAGAAAAGGTGATTTTGGAGTTTTTGGGACAGAGAAGCAGAGGCTGCAGTCCAGGTGCAGTTATTAAAGGAGTTGTCAGACACTCTGGAAAGCAGGAGGGGGAAGATTTCCTCCTGAGCCTCAACCACAGAGTCTGCAGGGCCCTGCCCCCCGTGTTTATAGGAACCCAAAACCACCCCAGAGCTGCTCCTCCTTCTCCTGAAATGCTCTGGCAGTGCCCGTGGCCCCCCAGGGCTCCTCCTCCCCACGGGGGATCCCTGGAGTTGGGCAGGCACCCCCCAGCCTGACCATCTGGGTGAACTCCCAGAGTGATTTCTCCCTCCAGGAACAGGAGCAGCAAACTGGAAGCTCCACCCAGAGCTGGCAGAGAGCAAAGAGAGTGAAGAAAGAAGGTGCAGAGCAAGAACCTTCAGAGCCACATCCCCCACATCCCCCCCAGGCAAGAATTTATCTCCCAGAACAGAGAAATCAAACCTCTGCTGCTGGGTTTTTTTTTGTTTTTTTTTTTTTTTTCTAAAAAACGACCCAAAAAGGGAGGAGTAGAGGAGGAAAGGAGGGATACCTGTCTTTATTCTTGACATTTGGGGTTTCAGCCACGATGCCAGCATAAAGCCAGACCTGGTTCCCATCTTTGTACTTGGCCACCACCCTGCTGCCCACGCAGGGGTTCTCGGGTGAGGGGTGGAAATCGTAAGCGATGTGGTTGCCCGAGAGCAAACTCTTCCCTTTGTTATCAAACTTCACCTTGTACTTCTTGCCAGCCCCTGAGAAGACACAAAACCAAACCAAAACCAAACCCCAGAGGTTTCAGACCAGCCCCACACCCACTTCCCTCAACACTTTTTCACAGATTTTTTTTTTTTTTAACTCCTGAGGTAAAACGCGACCGACGCCTCCTCGGCTCCTCCCCTTGGGGGGGCCCCTGGGCTGCTCCTGCCCCTTGTACCCCTCCCCAAAATGATCCCAGGAGGGTCCTACCGACTGTCTGGATGGCAATCAGGGTGCCTTTGTGCCACGTTTTGGTTCTTTTCTTGCCCAGGATCCTCATGCCAACGCTCAGATCCCCGTCGGTGCTGAGGTCGCTCCCAGCGGCCGCCGGGCCGAGGGGTTGAGGGGTGCCGGGGGGTTCCTGAGGGCTCTGGGTCTCTGCCCAGGAGAGAAAAAAACCAGAAAATGGGGTTAAAAACTATCCAGAGCTTCCCTCTGTCCCTCTGCAGCTGGAAAAATAATCTGCAGATGTTTTTTTGGGGGGGCTTCTCTCAGCCAAAGTGCCTCAGGTTGGAGCGACCGACGAGCGAGGTTTCGACGGGGCTGAACCGTCCCGCTTGGAAAGGGCAAAAAAAAACCCAAAAAAACCCCAAAAACACCCCAAAAATTTGGAATTTATTTATCCGACAGGATCTGTCCAGGGAGATGGAGGGGGAGGGGAGACAGTTCTTTCCTTTTTCAGAAGGAAAACTTCAGAGGTTTGGAAGCAGGATGGGAAGCTGAGGGGAAGGGGAGAGCCCCCCCACCTTTCTGCACGGCCTGGGCTGTCATTTTCCTGTTCACAGCATCCATGAATTTCTGGACATCCTGGGCAGATTTCCTCATGGCAGCCATGGCTTCCCGCAGCTGCCAGGGGAGGGAAGAGAAAGCAAAGGTGAAAAAAACCCCTAAAAAACATGGCTTTTTGGGTTTTAAAAACTTGCAGCCGGGGGCCCGACTCACCAGGCTCTGATCCTTGGCGATGCGGGCGGAGTTGTCACCTGAGGTTTGAGGAGAAAAAAGAGGGATTTAATGAGTGGGAGAGGCTCAGATCTCCACAAGAAGCAGAAAAGGAGAGACTGAACTGTGCTTGGGGCCGGGGTCAACGCTCAGGACATCATCATCCTCCTCATCCAGGATCTCAATCACTTCCATGGGCTGAGCGGCCCCTTCCTCGTCCTCGGAGCTGCTTTCCCGGTACTGAAGGCCCAGTTTGGAGTAAAGATCCCTGACCAGCACCTCAAAGTTCTCAATTCCCCTGGGAAGAGGGAGGAAAAGCACAAGGAATGAGCTGCACATCCCAAAAAACCCCTGGAAGCACGAGGGAACCAACCCACTGCTGCTTCCCCCTCAGGGTGTGTGGGGGGGAAGCTCCTCCAGCCACAAGGGAAAGGTTTAAACTTCCTATTTTTGTGTTAAACCTCTTAAATTCCATTTTTTCACTTTTTTAATCATCCCCTGGGGCACTTGGCTGTTGGACAAAGCACCTTCCCAGCCCAGGATCTCAATCACTTCCATGGGCTGAGCTGAACCAACCCACTGCTGCTTCCCCCTCAGGGGGAAGGGGTGGCGGGGAAGCTCCTCCAGCCACAAGGGAAAGGTTTAAACTTCCCATTTTTGTGTTAAACCTCTTAAATTCCATTTTTTCACTTTTTAATCATCCCCTGGGGCACGGGGCTGTTGGACAAAGCACCTTCCCAGCCCAGGATCTCAATCACTTCCATGGGCTGAGCAGCCCCTTCCTCATCCTCAGAGCTGCTCTCCCGGTACTGAAGGCCCAGTTTGGAGTAAAGATCCCTGACCAGCACCTCAAAGTTCTCAATTCCCCTGGGAAGAGGGAGGAAAACCATAAAGAATGAGCTGCACATCCCAAAAAAACCCTGGAACCACGAGGAACCAACCCACTGCTGCTTCCCCCTCTGGGGGGGAGGCGACGGTGGTGGGGAAGCTCCTCCAGCCACAAAGGAAAGGTTTAAAGTGCCCATTTTTGTGTTAAACCTCTTAAATTCCATTTTTTCACTTTTTTAATCATCCCCCGGGGCAGGTGGCTGTTGGGCAAAGCACCTTCCCAGCCCAGGATCTCAATCACTTCCATGGGCTGAGCAGCCCCTTCCTCATCCTCAGAGCTGCTCTCCCGGTACTGAAGGCCCAGTTTGGAGTAAAGATCCCTGACCAGCACCTCAAAGTTCTCAATTCCCCTGGGAAGAGGGAGGAAAACCACAAGGAATGAGCTGCACATCCCAAAAAACCCCTGGAACCACGAGGAACCAACCCACTGCTGCTTCCCCCTCAGGGGGGGAGGCGACGGCGGTGGGGAAGCTCCTCCAGCCACAAGGGAAAGGTTTAAACTTCCCATTTTTGTGTTAAACCTCTTAAATTCCATTTTTTCACTTTTTTAATCATCCCCTGGGGCACTTGGCTGTTGGACAAAGCACCTTCCCAGCCCAGGATCTCAAACACTTCCATGGGCTGAGCGGCCCCTTCCTCGTCCTCGGAGCTGCTCTCCCGGTACTGAAGGCCCAGTTTGGAGTAAAGATCCCTGACCAGCACCTCAAAGTTCTCAATTCCCCTGGGAAGAGGGAGGAAAACCACAAGGAATGAGCTGCACATCCCAAAAAACCCCTGGAACCACGAGGAACCAACCCACTGCTGCTTCCCCCTCAGGGTGTGTGGGGGGGAAGCTCCTCCAGCCACAAGGGAAAGGTTTAAACTTCCCATTTTTGTGTTAAACCTCTTAAATTCCATCTTTTCACTTTTTTAATCATCCCCTGGGGCACTTGGCTGTTGGACAAAGCACCTTCCCAGCCCAGGATCTCAAACACTTCCATGGGCTGAGTGGCCCCCTCCTCATCCTCGGAGCTGCTCTCCCGGTACTGAAGGCCCAGTTTGGAGTAAAGATCCCTGACCAGCACCTCAAAGTTCTCAATTCCCCTGGGAAGAGGGAGGAAAACCACAAGGAATGAGCTGCACATCCCAAAAAACCCCTGGAACCACGAGGGAACCAACCCACTGCTGCTTCCCCCTCAGGGGGGGAGGCGACGGCGGTGGGGAAGCTCCTCCAGCCACAAGGGAAAGGTTTAAACTTCCCATTTTTGTGTTAAACCTCTTAAATTCCATTTTTTCACTTTTTTAATCATCCCCTGGGGCACGTGGCTGTTGGACAAAGCACCTTCCCAGCCCAGGATCTCAATCACTTCCATGGGCTGAGCAGCCCCTTCCTCGTCCTCGGAGCTGCTCTCCCGGTACTGAAGGCCCAGTTTGGAGTAAAGATCCCTGACCAGCACCTCAAAGTTCTCAATTCCCCTGGGAAGAGGGAGGAAAACCACAAGGAATGAGCTGCACATCCCAAAAAACCCCTGGAACCACGAGGAACCAACCCACTGCTGCTTCCCCCTCAGGGGAGGGGGTGGCGGGGAAGCTCCTCCAGCCACAAGGGAAAGGTTTAAAGTGCCCATTTTTGTGTTAAACCTCTTAAATTCCATTTTTTCACTTTTTTAATCATCCCCTGGGGCACGGGGCTGTTGGACAAAGCACCTTCCCAGCCCAGGATCTCAAACACTTCCATGGGCTGAGCAGCCCCTTCCTCGTCCTCGGAGCTGCTCTCCCGGTACTGAAGGCCCAGTTTGTACTGAAGGCCCAGTTTGGAGTAAAGATCCCTGACCAGCACCTCAAAGTTCTCAATTCCCCTGGGAAGAGGGAGGAAAACCACAAGGAATGAGCTGCACATCCCAAAAAACCCCTGGAACCACGAGGAACCAACCCACTGCTGCTTCCCCCTCAGGGGAGGGGGTGGCGGGGAAGCTCCTCCAGCCACAAGGGAAAGGTTTAAACTTCCCATTTTTGTGTTAAACCTCTTAAATTCCATTTTTTCACTTTTTAATCATCCCCTGGGGCACTTGGCTGTTGGACAAAGCACCTTCCCAGCCCAGGATCTCAATCACTTCCATGGGCTGAGCAGCCCCCTCCTCATCCTTGGAGCTGCTCTCCCGGTACTGAAGGCCCAGTTTGGAGTAAAGATCCCTGACCAGCACCTCAAAGTTCTCAATTCCCCTGGGAAGAGGGAGGAAAACCACAAGGAATGAGCTGCACATCCCAAAAAACCCCTGGAACCACGAGGGAACCAACCCACTGCTGCTTCCCCCTCAGGGTGTGTGGGGGGGAAGCTCCTCCAGCCACAAGGGAAAGGTTTAAACTTCCCTTTTTTATGTTAAACCTCTTAAATTCCATTTTTTCACTTTTTTAATCATCCCCCAGGGCACGTGGCTGTTGGACAAAGCACCTTCCCAGCCCAGGATGAGGTGGGGATTCTCAGCAAAGCCACCTGGAAGCATCCAGCACCAGGTTGTCCACTCGAGCCACCTCCTCCTCCTTCTGCCTCAGGCAGAGCTCCAGCTCCTCCAGCTGCTGCCTCCTCTGCTTCACACACTCAAACTTCTCCAGCTCCTTGTCAATCAGCTCCTGGAGCTCCTCCAGGGAGATTCCCAGCTCTTCCATCACTTCCTGCTGCAGCTCCTTCATCTCCTGGGAATCCATGGCCTGAGAGGGGAAAGGAGGAAAGGGAAAAGCACAAGGATCAATCCCAACCCCCTGAGGGTGCCTGGGGCTGGATGGGGAGGGGGCTGCAGACTCCTCCTCACCTCAAGCTGCCCCTTCACAACCCCCCCTGCCCCTCAAACCTCTCCTCACCTCAATCTCATCCTTCACAACCCCCTCCCCCTGCCCTTCAGACCCCTCCTCACCTCAGTCTCCCCCCTCACACCCCCCCTGCCCCCTCCCCCCACCCCACAGCCCCCTCTTTATCTCAATCTCCCCCCTCACACCCCCCCTGTGCCCTCCCACTGCCCCTCAAACCCCTCCTCACCTCAGTCTCCCCCTTCACACCCCCTCCCCCCTCCCCTCAGCCCCCTCCTCACCTCAGTCTCCCCCTTCACACCCCCCCTCCCCCTGCCCTTCAGACCCCTCCTCACCTCAAGCTGCCCCTTCACAACCCCCTCCCCCCACCCCACAGCCCCCTCCTCACCTCAAACTCCCCCTCACACCCCCTCCCCCTGTCCCTCAGACCCTTCCTCACCTCAATCTCCCCCCTCACACCCCCCCTGCCCCCTCCCCCGTCCCCTCAGACCCCTCCTTATCTCAATCTCCCCCCTCACACCCCCCTCCCCCTGCCCCTCAAACCCCTCCTCACCTCAATCTCCCCCTTCACAACCCCCTCCCCCCACCCCACAGCCCCCTCCTCACCTCAAACTCCCCCTCACACCCCCCTCCCCCCTCCCCTCAGACCCCTCCTCACCTCAGTCTCCCCCCTCACACCCCCCCTGCCCTCTCCCCCTGCCCCTCAGCCCCCTCCTTATCTCATTCTCCCCCTTCACACCCCCTCCCCCTGCCCCATAGCCCCCTCCTCACCTCAATCTCCCCCTTCACACCCCCCCTGCCCCCTCCCCTCAGCCCCCTCCTCACCTCAATCTCATCCTTCACAACCCCCTCCCCCCACCCCACAGCCCCCTCCTCACCTCAATCTCCCCCCTCACACTCCCCCTGCCCCCTCCCCCTGCCCCTCAGCCCCCTCCTCACCTCAATCTCGTCCTTCACAACCCCCTCCCCCTGCCCCACAGCCCCCTCCTCACCTCAGTCTCCCCCTTCACACCCCCCCTGCCCTCTCCCCCTGCCCCTCAGACCCCTCCTCACCTCAAGCTGCCCCCTCACACCCCCCTCCCCTCAGCTCCCTCCTCACCTCAGTCTCCCCCCTCACACCCCCCCTGCCCCCTCCCCTCAGCCCCCTCCTCACCTCAATCTGCCCCCCCCACCCCGCAGCCCCTCTGTGGCCCCTCTGATCCCCCCCCCGCTGCTCTCCCCCGATCCCCCCCGTGTCCCCCCGCCCCTCTCCCTCTCCCCGCACCCCACATCCCCCCGGTGTCCCCCCCCTCCCCCCTCCGCACTCACCGGGAGCCCCCGGGCCCGGAGCTGCCGCTGAGGAGAGGAGAAGCGGGTGGGGGCGGAGCCTCCGTACCGGAAGCTGTGTGACGTCACTTCCGGAGACGGACCCACTGGCCGACGGCCGCTTCCTTCTCACCGCCCCCCGCCCCGTAGGGCGCCCCCTACCGGTGGGCGGAGTTCCAGCCCCGCCCCTTCTTCTTTGCCCCGCCCTCTTCCCCCTGTTGCTCCGCCCCTTTCCAGTTTTGCCCCGCCCGTTCCCATTAGCCACGCCCTCTTCTCCTCCGCCCCGCCCCCTTTACCCTCGCTCGGGGGCGGGGCTCGGCCGCGCTCACCCTACCCTGCTGGCCAGCCTTGGCCACACCCCCCTCCTCTCGGATTGACCAATCGGAGCGCGGATTCGCGCCCTGGCCCCGCCCCCGGGCGGGTTGGGCCGCGCCGCAGCGCTGAGGCTTTTCCTGCGCCGCCATCTTGGCCGCGGCGCTGAGGAGGGAGGTGGGGGGCGGCAGTCGGTCCCTCCGCCCCCCCAGCCCCGGCCATGGCAGCCACCGCCGCCAACCCGGGTGAGACGGGGACGGCTGCAACGCGGGGGGGCAGCGGGAGGGGCGGCGGCGGTGCTGGCGGCTGAGTACGGGAGGCTGAGGGGGGGGGGAGGTCCGGCCTGGGGTGTCCCGGGGTTCTGACAGGGTCTGAGGGGTTCTGACAGGGTCTGAGGGGTTCTGACAGGGTCTGAGGGGTTCTGGTATTGCCTGAGGGGGTTGTGGCAGGGTCTGGAGAGATTCTGAGGGGTTCTGGCAGGGTCTGAGGGGTTCTGGTATTGCCTGAGAGGGTTCTGGCAGGGTCTGAGAGATTCTGGGAGGGTCTGAGGGGGTTCTGACAGGGCCTGAGGGGTTCTGACAGGGTCTGAGGGGTTCTGGTATTGCCTGAGGGGTTCTGGTATTGCTTGAGGGGGTTCTGGCAGGGGCTGAAGAGATTCTGAGGGGTTCTGACAGGGTCTGGAGAGATTCTGAGGGGTTCTGGCAGAGTCTGAGGGGTTCTGGTATTGCCTGAGGAGGTTCTGGCAGGGTCTGAGAGATTCTGTGGGGGTTCTGGCAGGGTCTGAGGGGTTCTGGTATTGCCTGAGGGGGTTCTGGCAGGGTCTGAGAGATTCTGAGGGGGTTCTGGCAGGGTCTGAGGGGGTTCTGACAGGGTCTGAGGGGTTCTGGAAGGGTCTGAAGAGATTCTGAGGGGGTTCTGGCAGGGTCTGAGAGATTCTCAGGGGGTTCTGGCAGGGTCTGAGGGGTTCTGGGAGGGTCTGAGGGGGTTCTGGCAAGGTCTGAGAGATTCTGTGGGGTTCTGGGAGGGTCTGAAGAGGTTCTGAGGGGTTCTGGGAGGGTCTGAGGGGGTTCTGGCAGGGTCTGAAGGGGCTCTGGTATTGCCTGAGGGGGTTCTGACGGGGTCTGAGAAGTTCTGGCGGGTTCTGAGGAGGTTCTGGCAGGGTCTGAGGGGGTTCTGGGAGGGTCTGAGAAGTTCTGGCGGGTTCTGAGGAGGTTCTGACAGGATTTGAGGGGTTCTGGTATTGCCTGAGGGGGTTCGGGCAGGGTCTGAGAGATTCTGAGGGGGTTCTGGCAGGGTCTGAGGGGGTTCTGGCAGGGTCTGAGGGGGTTCTGGCAGGGTCTGAGGGGTTCTGGGAGGACCTGAAGAGATTCTGAGGGGGTTCTGGCAGGGTCTGAGAGATTCTGAGGGGGTTCTGGCAGGGTCTGAGAGATTCTGAGGGGGTTCTGGCAGGGTCTGAGAGATTCTGAGGGGTTCTGGTATTGCCTGAGGGGGTTCTGGGAGGGTCTGAGGGGGTTCTGGGAGAGTCTGAGGAGGTTCTGACAGGGTCTGAGGGGTTCTGGTATTGCCTGAGGGGGTTCTGGGAGGGTCTGAGGGGGTTCTGGGAGAGTCTGAGGAGGTTCTGACAGGGTCTGAGGGGTTCTGGTATTGCCTGAGGGGGTTCTGGGAGGGTCTGAGGGGGTTCTGGGAGAGTCTGAGGAGGTTCTGACAGGGTCTGAGGGGTTCTGGTATTGCCTGAGGGGGTTCTGGCAGGGTCTGAGAGATTCTGAGGGGGTTCTGGCAGGGTCTGAGGGGTTCTGGCAGGGCCTGAGGGGTTCTGGTATTGCCTGAGGGGGTTCTGACGGGGTCTGAGAAGTTCTGGCGGGTTCTGAGGAGGTTCTGGCAGGGTCTGAGGGGTTCTGGCAGGGTCAGAGAGATTCTGAGGGCTTTCTGGGAGGGTCTGAGGGGGTTCTGGTATTGCCTGAGGGGGTTCTGACAGGGTCTGAGAAGTTCTGGTGGGTTCTGAGGAGGTTCTGGGAGGGTCTGAGGGGTTCTGGCAGGGTCAGAGAGATTCTGTGGGGTTCTGGGAGGGTCTGAGGGGTTCTGGTATTGCCTGAGGGGGTTCTGACAGGGTCTGAGAAGTTCTGGTGGGTTCTGAGGAGGTTCTGGGAGGGTCTGAGGGGTTCTGGCAGGGTCTGAGAGATTCTGAGGGGTTCTGGCAGGGTCTGAGGGGTTCTGGCAGGGTCTGAGGGGGCTCTGGTATTGCCTGAGGGGGTTCTGACGGGGTCTGAGAAGTTCTGGCGGGTTCTGAGGAGGTTCTGCCAGGGTTTGAGGGGTTCTGCCAGGGTCTGAGGGGTCCTGGCATTGCTTGAGGGGTTGTGTCCGTGGGGAACCTGGTGTGTGAAGCCCTTGTGCTGGGGTCTGCTTTCCATCACCACCATCCTCAGGAGGGGCTGCACAGCCCTTTTTCGTGTGGTTTTTTGGGTTTTTTTGGGTTTTTTTGTTGGGTTCAACCTCTCCGTGCCATGGGGGGAGGTTTAGGCCCAGGCAGCACCCCCTGATGTGCTGCTCCTGGGGATGAGGATTCCAGGGAATTCCTGCAGGGTGCTGTGGATGTTTCTTCCCACTTTGGGTCCCTCAGGTTCTTTCCCCCCCTCCCGGGCTCAGCCCCTGCTGGGAGGGAGCTGGAAGCTGCCAGATCCAGATCAGATCCTCCTTTAGGTTTTATCAGATTTTTCCTGCTGGATTGGTCTTGAAATTTGGATGCAGCAGGAAAAGCCCAGTGCCTGGTGAGGGATTTACAGACTGGCAGCAGGGCTTGTGTTTTGGGAGGGTTTTTTATCTATTATTATTATTATTTTTTTTTTTTTTATTTTATTTTATTTTTTTTTTTTTTTTTTATTTTTTTATTTTTTTATTTTTTTATTTTTTTATTTTATTTTTATTTTTTTATTTTTTTATTTTTTTATTTTTTTATTTTTTTATTTTTATTATTTTTATTATTTTTATTATTTTTATTTTTTATTTTTATTTTTTATTTTTATTTTTTATTTTTATTTTTTTATTTTTATTATTTTTATTTTTATTATTTTTATTTTTATTATTTTTATTATTATTTTTATTATTATTATTATTATTATTTTTTATTTTTTATTTTTTATTTTTTATTTTTTATTTTTTAATTTTTATTATTTTTATTTTTATTATTTTTATTTTTATTATTTTTATTTTTATTATTTTTATTATTTTTATTATTTTTATTATTTTTATTATTTTTATTATTTTTATTATTATTATTTATTATTATTATTATTTTTATTTTTATTTTTATTATTTTTTTTATTTTTATTTTTTTATTTTTATTTTTTTATTTTTATTATTTTTATTTTTATTATTTTTATTATTTTTATTATTTTTATTTTTATTATTTTTATTTTTATTATTTTTATTTTTATTATTTTTATTTTTATTATTTTTATTTTTATTATTTTTATTTTTATTATTATTTTTATCATTATTTTTATCTTTATTTTTATTTTTATTATTATTTCCCCTGTGGTTTCTGTCTGCTCCTGTGGCTCTGAGGCTTGGATCCCATAACCCCTTCAGCTTGCTCAGGGGCTGAGTTCTTCCCTCAGCTCAGAAAAAAAACCCAAAAAAACCCCAGAAATGGCACCTTCTCCAAACTGAGCCCATCCTGCTGCAAACTTTGGGCTTTCTGCCTCCCAGGGAGCAAAAAAATCTGGAGCTTGGGAAGTTGAGTGGGCAAAGGGTGTGCAGCTGGGTGGAAAGCCCCAAAATTACCTCAAACCCCCCCAAAAAAATTCTGTTCTTGGGGTGAGAGTAGAAAATGTGCGTGAGGAGGCAGGAAGGGAAAATCCTCTTGGCTTTCAAGTGTTTCTGGTGGTGTTTTGCATTATAGAAAAGTTGGAAAGCAATTCCCAAGGAAAAAAAAAGAATTTTTTTTGAATTTTTTTTTTTTTCCAACAGCTGTGTTTAATCTTTACAGCCAGGGCTGACCAAATATCATCTTGGAAACCAGGGAAGGGAGGGAGGGGGGGAAAAAAAAAAAAACACTTGGAAAAAAACCAAAAAACCAAACCATCTCCTGGGGGAAAAAAAAATGAAAAAAAAAAAAAGAATTTTTAAGGCAGGGAGGTGCTTGGGAGCTCTCAGGGAATGCTGGGCTCCAGCTCTGCTCCAAACTTCCTTGGTTTTTTTATTTTTTTGGTTTTTCTGCTTTCACTCGTGGTTGATCTTCAAACCTTTCCCTGCTGAACTCTTCTGCCTGAGCTGCAGCATCTGCTGAAGTTCTGCAGCAGTGTGGCTTGGGTTTGGGTTGGTTTTTTTATTTTATTTTATTTTATTTTATTTTATTTTATCTTATTCTATTTTATTTTATTTTATTCTATTTTATTTTATTCTATTCTATTTTATTTTATTTTATTTTATTTCATTTTATTTCATTTTATTTCATTTTATTTCATTTTATTTCATTTTATTTCATTTTATTTCATTTTATTTCATTTTATTTCATTTTATTTCATTTTATTTCATTTTATTTCATTTTATTTCATTCTATTTTATTTCATTCTATTTTATTTTATTCTATTTTATTTTATTCTATTTTATTTTATTCTATTTTATTTTATTCTATTTTATTTTATTCTATTTTATTTTATTCTATTTTATTTTATTCTATTTTATTTTATTCTATTTTATTTTATTCTATTTTATTTTATTCTATTTTATTTTATTCTATTTTATTTTATTCTATTTTATTTTATTCTATTTTATTTTATTCTATTTTATTTTATTCTATTTTATTTTATTCTATTTTATTTTATTCTATTTTATTTTATTCTATTTTATTTTATTCTATTTTATTTTATTCTATTTTATTTTATTCTATTTTATTTTATTTTATTCTCCTTCTCCTCCCTTCATTTCTGAGAGGACCAAACTATTTTTGGGCTCCTTCCTTGGGGCAGGACAAATCTCACCCATTTATTTTGCTGAACCTCAAGGATATTTTCCCATTTTCCCCATTTCTGGAACAGCTCCTGGGACCCCCCAGGGGTTGAATCCCCCCCCAGGGGCTGAATCCCCCCCCCAGGGGCTGAATCCTCCCCAGGGGCTGAATCCCCCCCCAGGGGTTGAATCCCCCCCCCAGGGGCTGAATCCTCCCCAGGGGCTGAATCCTCCCCCAGGGGCTGAATCCTCCCCCAGGGGCTGAATCCTCCCCAGGGGCTGAATCCTCCCCAGGGGCTGAATCCCCCCCCCAGGGGCTGAATCCCCCCCCCAGGGGCTGAATCCCCCCCCCAGGGGCTGAATCCCCCCCAGGGGCTGAATCCCCCCCCAGGGGTTGAATCCCCCCCCCAGGGGCTGAATCCTCCCCAGGGGCTGAATCCTCCCCCAGGGGCTGAATCCTCCCCCAGGGGCTGAATCCTCCCCAGGGGCTGAATCCCCCCCCCAGGGGCTGAATCCTCCCCAGGGGCTGAATCCTCCCCCAGGGGCTGAATCCCCCCCCAGGGGCTGAATCCCCCCCCAGGGGCTGAGTCCTCCCCCAGGGGCTGAATCCCCCCCCCAGGGGCTGAATCCTCCCCGGGGGCTGAATCCTCCCCAGGGGCTGAACCCCCCCCCAGGGGTTGAATCCTCCCCAGGGGCTGAATCCCCCCCCCAGGGGCTGAATCCCCCCCCAGGGGCTGAATCCTCCCCAGGGGCTGAATCCCCCCCCAGGGGCTGAGTCCTCCCCCAGGGGCTGAATCCCCCCCCCAGGGGCTGAATCCTCCCCGGGGGCTGAATCCTCCCCAGGGGCTGAACCCCCCCCCAGGGGTTGAATCCTCCCCAGGGGCTGAATCCCCCCCCCAGGGGCTGAATCCCCCCCCAGGGGCTGAATCCCCCCCAGGGGCTGAATCCCCCCCCAGGGGCTGAATCCTCCCCAGGGGCTGAATCCTCCCCAGGGGCTGAATCCCCCCCCAGGGGCTGAATCCCCCCCCAGGGGCTGAGTCCCCCCCCAGGGGCTGAATCCTCCCCGGGGGCTGAATCCTCCCCAGGGGCTGAACCCCCCCCCAGGGGTTGAATCCTCCCCAGGGGCTGAATCCCCCCCCAGGGGCTGAATCCTCCCCGGGGGCTGAATCCTCCCCGGGGGCTGAATCCTCCCCGGGGGCTGAATCCTCCCGGAGCAGGAGTTGAGTGAGGCTGTTCCAGCCTGTGAGAGGCAGGAGGAAAACACTGCTCAGAAACAACCAAAGCTTCCAAAAGGACCTTTTTAAAAATAAAACCTAAACCCCACCAAGACCCAAACCAAAGCCCAAACTCCAGCCCTGGGCAGGGGTTGATTCTCTGAGCTTCAACTTCGCTTCCTTCCCCAGCCCCGCAACGGAAATTCCTCACTCCTTAAAAAAATGATTCTCCTGCCCTGCTCCAGGCTTGATTTCTGCTGGCACCACAGGGCTGAGTTCTCCTCAGCGAGGAGCTTTGCTTTTTATATATTTTTATTATTTTCTTTTTTTTTCTTGGGGCAGGGAGGTGCCTGAGCAACCCACCCGGGGAGGCGACGGGGTGGTGGCAGCCTGGAAGGATTTTTCCCCCCACATCAGGACCCATTTCCCATCTCCAGCTTGAAAGCCACCAACTCCAAATCTTCTTTTCCAAACCCACCTTTTCCATAGCTGAATCTTTTTGGTCTTGAGTTGGGGGGTTTTGTTTTTTGGGGTTTTTTTAGAGGGGGTGAACTTCAGAGTGTTCCTGCCCTCGGAGCTGTGCCGGCTCCTCCCAGCTGGCTGCTCAGCCCCTTCTGCTCACCCCTGGGAGATATTTTGGGCTGAAACTGCTTCAGCATCTCAGTGGGAACCAACCCAGGGAGTGAGAGGCCAGGAATGTTCCTGGGAGAAAAGATGAAATTGTGTTTGGAAGAAATACCTGCAGCTGCTGGGAGCTTGGGGTTTGTTTTTTTTTTTTTAGGGGGGGAATGAGAGCTGGAGCTGCTGCTGTGGCCCAGCCCTGCTGGGGCTAAGCCAGGGTTTGATGGCTTCTCAGTTTCAGCCTCAGTTTGTTGCCAGATTTGTTAAACCTGGCAAAAAAAAAAGGTTTGAATTTAGTTCTAACTTCAGGAGGGTTTTTTTGTCCCCCAGCTCTGGCAGCGTTTCGGGGGCCAAGAGCTCTGAGTGGTGCTTGGAGCTGTGGTTTGGGAGCCCCAGCAACTGGGTTATATATTTATTTTTTTTTGTCTCTTGTGTGTGTTGAGGTTCATTGGGGTTTTGTTGGGTTTTTTTTTGGGGGGGGGGAAAAAAAATCTTCATTTTGCTGAAGCAGAAGTGGGTTTGGTACCATGGAGGCTGCAGAGCTGGTGGTGGAGATTCTCAGGTGGAGCAAAGGGGGTGGTTGCAGGCACTTGGCAAGCAGCAACCTTTAAAAAACCAAGACTGAAAATGAGCTGGGATGTTCCAGAAACATCACAGGAGGGTTTGGAGCTTGGCTAAAAAGCTCTGCTGGGGTTGTGGTGGTGCAGGAAAACTTTGGGGGGAAGGGGAGGCTCCAGCTGGAGCAGGCACTGAACATCAGAGTGCTCCTAAAGGACTGGGATTTGGAAAAAAAAAAACCCAACAACCCAAAACACAACCTGCTGGAGGATTGGGGAAGTAAAGCTCAGTGTTTGTTGTCCAAACTTCACAGGAGAGAAGGAGAAAGAGGGATTTTTCTGTCCTCAGAAGCCCGACACAGAACCCCTCGCCGCGGGCTGTCGGGCGGCATCACCTCCAAAGCCCTCCAACCTGCTCCAGAGGCATTACCTGCCTCTTCCCTCCCTAAAAAAAAGCAGGGATTAGGTTTCCTACTGCTTTGTGCAACTCTTTCCCCGTGTAAAACATGAGGGGGTGGGTTTCTTGCTCTGGGGAGGGGCTGTCACCCCGTGTCACCCCGTGTCACCCTGCCCCGGGGTGTCCGGGAGGAATCGCTCTTTCTGCTCAGGAAGGGAGGCAGAGACCCAGAGACACCCCTGGTGCCCACGGGTGGGCAGTGCCTGAGGGGAGGAAGGAAAGATGAAGGCTTCTGAGGAGCTGGGGAGACCAACCCTGAGCTGGGGAGACCAACCCTGAGCTGGGGGAACCAACCCTGAGCTGGGGAGACCAACCCTGAGCCCCAGGCAGCAGCGGTGAGAAACCCTCAGCCGTGGTGAACCCACAGCTCTCCTCCTCCCCTTCTGCACAGGAAGAGCAGGGTCAGCCCCTGCCCCCCAGCCCCCCGGGCTCCTCCTCTGCCTCCAGGGGTTCCCACATTTTCCAGCCCCTCAGCTGAGGGGTTCAGCTCCTGCTCCAAGGCTGCCCAGGACCCTCGGGAGGCGGCGGATGGACGGACCCCAACCCCGTCCGCATCAGATGCCGTTTGGTTCTGATGGGGGCTGCCTGTGGAGAACCCCCCCCCCCCCGCCCCCTGAGCTCCTCCTCGATGTAATTCTGCTTTATTTTCTTGTTTTGTTTGGTTTTTTTTTTTCTCCACACAGAAATGGCATCAGATGTTTCCTCCCTGGGGGCAGCTGTGGGCTCAGGCAACCCCGCTGCGGGCGCACAGGCCGGAGGAGCCATCGCTCAGCGAGCCACCAAGAGGAGGCCTGGGTGAGTGGGTGCTGGGGGCTGCCTGGGTGTTCTTTTGGGGGGTGGGAGGGGTGTGGGGGTGTGGGTGTGGGTGTGGGGGTGTGTTTTGAGGAAGCATTGTGACAAGAAAACTGAGGTGCCTGCTCCCTTCTGTGTCCCCGCTCCTCTGAGCTTCGCGCCGCCCGTCGCCCGCTGCAGCCAAACTCCTGGTGTGGGTATGGAAAAAAAAAAAAAAAAAAAATCCCCAGGGGGTGCAAAAGCCGAGTTACACCTCGCAGGAGGGGTTTGAACAGCAGATGAAGCAGGGATTGGGAATGTTGGGGCCTTCCTGGAGCCTCTGCAGCTGTCTCCTCCCTGGGAGAGGGCGGGGGGGAAGCCGCAGTGTGCTTGCGGTCGGCTTTTTGTTTGCTAAAAATGCCTTTGGAAATTAAAAGGATATGAGCTGCTGCTCTTCAATTCCTGGCAGAAGAAATTTCCTTTTAATTAAAAAGCTGATTAAAATCCCACCCCCGTCCCACACAAGTCACTCAGACTCTTCCCTTTGCCTCCATTTGCTGCTGCTCCTCCCATGTCCCTCCCACGCTGTCTGCGGCTTCTCCCTTGCACTTCATGTGCTGCCTCAGTTTCCCAGCCTGCAAAATCCTCCCTCCTCCCAGCTACACTTGGGAGAAAAGTTATTTTGGACCCTGTCAGAGCAAACACTGAGATGCTGGATGCAGGTCAGCAGGCTGAACTTTACCTCTTGAAGTGGTTTGCCCTCCTCTCTTGTTTTAAAACTCACCCGGTCTGGGATTTTGAGCTGGGATTGTTCTGGTGCTGGGCTGGGAGTGGGGCCCTGGAGCAGTGAGGAGGAGCTGTGGGGTCCCCTTTTAAATGTTGGGGCTGAGGGGTTACTCAGATCCTCCTCTCAGGAGTTACCTGCATCCCTGGAGGAGAAGCAGTGTCTGAAAAGGAGGAACCACACGGTTAATAATTCCCTTTTTGCTTCTGTTTTCCAGGCTGGATTTTGATGATGATGGAGAAGGGAACAGTAAATTCCTCAGGTGAGGGAGAAGGTGGAACCCCCAGGGTGGTCCAAATGTGTCCCTGCCTTTCCCCCAGAGCAGGAACTTGCTGCTCCTGCAGTTTTTCCTCTGCAGCAGTGCAGGGGGAAGCTGAGTGGGCTTCAAGCTACTCCTCTGGTGATCCAGATGGAGCAGGGAAGGGTTGGAGGCTCCTGTGTCATTTCTTTGTGGCCTCAACCCAATCCTTTAGGGCTGGATGACTCTTCAGGATTTCTGGAAGTCTGGGTGTCAGGCTTTTAACCAGTGGAATGGCTTTGGGATGAACCTGTGTGATCCAAGTGCAATTTCACCTTTTTGGCTGTGATTGTCCTTAAATTACTGCCCTTGAGGTGGAAAACACCCTGGAGGTGATGAACACAATCAGGCTGCAGGCTGGGAAGAAGATAAATGAAGAGTGTGGGTGGGGATTGCCTGGGTTTGCCTTTCTTTTTGGGGTTTTTTTTGGGTGTTTTGGGGAAGGAGTGGAACCCCTTTCAGAACTCTGCTTCCTCTCCCCCTTTCCTAGGTGTGATGATGACCCAATGCCAAATGAGAAGGAGAGATTTGCCAGGTAAGGATCTGCTCTCAGGCAGTTTTTGGGAAGCTTTTGGTGCCAAGGCCCCTTTAATCCAAGAAGGATCCTGCAGCACCTTTCTAACCAGCCTTAGACTCTTTCTTTTTGAAGGAAAGGATCCAGATGGGTTTTGGACCAGTTCCTTCTGAGTGTGATGAAGTTTAATCACCAATTAAATTACCTTCCTCTTCCTCAAGGTTTCTTTCAGCTGTTGCCTTGGGTTCTCTCCTTTTTTTTTTGTTTTTCTTTTTTTTTTTTTTTTTTTTTTTTGTTTTTCTTTTTTTTTTTTGTTTTTCTGAGAGTTTCAGCCTTTCTCCAAGTTTCTCAATGGGGTTTTCCTGGCTGTGGTTTGTGTGTGCTGGGGAGAGTTAGCAGCCTGCTCTAGAAAAAGAGGAATTTCCTGGAGATTTGGGTACAGCAGGAGCAATATTTTGATATTTTGACTCTGAACTTTGGTGTCTGAGTCCCTCTGTACCAAAGTATTTTTTTTTTTTCACCTTTCAGAAGCCCCTGGAACTCAGTGTCAATATTTCCTCAGTTTCTTTGGTCGTGAGGTGTATTTTCATTTATTTTTTTTGCCAAAAAGTGAGGTTTTTTTGGTGTGTATCCTGGGTGCTGTAAATGCCATTTACCCTCAGCCCAAAGAGACCTCACCCTGTGTCTTGCCAGGAGACAAAATAAGCAAAAAGAGGATGATGGCCACAACACTTGGCTAAGGGAGGGGTCTGGCTTCCCAACTTCCTGAAACTGGAATTAAAACTGAAATGTTGAGGCTACTGGGGGGAAGGAGAGCCCTTTTTGGGGTGAAAACTGCCCCATTTCTGTGCTTTTTGTTGGGGAGCTTTGTCCTGTTACCAGCACATGTGTTCAGCTGGGGCTCTTACACTGCTTGTGGGTTTTCTTTTATTTTATCTGCTTGTGGCTTTTGTTCTGGGTTGTTTTGATTTTATCTGCATGTAGATTTTGCTGCTTTATTATTTTTATTTTTTTTATTTTTTTTTAAGCCTCCTTCTCTGATAACACTACCACTGCTGGTTTTTTTCTTTAAAGAAAGAGAAGTGGAATGGGGCTGGGCCCCTGGCTCCCAGTTTTGCCCTCACCTTCCTCATCTTGCCCAGAATTTCCTGCCCAGAACAGAGCTGCCCCTCTCCTGCTTCCCACTTTTCCAGAACACCTTAAACCTCCTCCTCTTCCAGGCAGCTGCCTCCCCTTTAATATCACCAGAGCTTCCTTCCCTGCAACTGCTCCTCTGCAGACCAGACCTGGCTGCAGGTTGGGTTTCCTGAGTGCATCTTCCCATTTTTTTTTCTTTTTTTTTTCATTTCTTTTCAACTTTTTTTTTCCATTTTTAGCTTAGCTGGCTGATTTTATTTTTAGGTCTGATGATGAGCAGAGCTCAGCGGATAAGGAGAGACTTGCCAGGTAGGAGAATGGAGATTCCAAGCATGGACAAGCAGAGTATTTCCTTCCCTCAGTGTCTCTCCAGGCATCCCTTCCCTGTTTTTTTTTTTTTTTTGGGGTTTTTTCCCTCCTCTTTCCTTCCCCCATCTGCTGCAGCAGAGGACTTGAAACTGAGCAGAGCTCTGGGAATCTCTTGCCTGGTTGGAAGGAGGAGGGGAGAGGCATTTAGAGAATCCCAGACAGAGGGATTTGTTTGCCCAGAGACACCAGGCCAGGGCTGGTGCTGCTTTCACTGAGATTTCTCTCCTGCTGGGAGGTGCCAGGGGGAAGCTTCCCAAAAACCTTGGGAAGGATTTCTGGCAGGAATTCTGTCCTGCTGAAACAAGCATTAAAAAAAAAAAAAAAAAAAAAGAGCTAGTTCAGCTTTTTCTCCCCCTTACAAACTCCCAGGAAAGATCCTACACTTGAGCCTGACTAAAACCCAGGATTTTTATTGATTCTTATTTTTTTCTACTCCCAAATCCCTCTTTGTAATTAACCAGATGGCCCCAGCAGACATCCCCAGCTTTGTACCATTTCCACAGAAACTTGTCCCAGGAGCAGCTGGGGGCTTTGTCAGGGCTGCAGATCCAAACTTGGCCACGTGTCCCCCCCCATCTCCCTCCCCCCCTCTCCTTTCCCTCCCCTTTTTTTTTCAGCTGCCAAAAAAAATCAGCTCCAAACCCTGGGTGAGGTTTCTGTCCCCTGCCACCCACAGCTGGTTCCTGCTGCAGAGCTGGGAGCTGGAAATTCTGCAGCACTCCCTGGGTGGCTTTGCCATCCTGCAGGAATATTCCACACACCCCGGGCTCCTCCTTAAGCACAGGACTCAGAAAATCTCAGAGGGGGCTCAAAAAATCTCACAGAGGGCTCAGAAAATCTCAGAGGGGGCTCAGAATCTCACAGAGGGCTCAGAAAAACTCAGAGGGGGCTCAGAGAATCTCAGGGGGCTCAGAAAATCTCAGAGGAGGCTCAGAGAATCTCAGGGGTCTCAGAAAATCTCACAGGGGACTCAGAATCTCACAAGAGGCTCAGAAAATCTCACAGAGGGCTCAAGATCTCAGAGGGGGCTCAGAGAATCTCAGAGGGGGCTCAGAATCTCACAAGAGGCTCAGAAAATCTCACAGAGGGCTCAAGATCTCAGAGGGGGCTCAGAGAATCTCAGAGGGGGCTCAAAAAATCTCACAGGGGACTCAGAATCTCACAGAGGGCTCAGAAAATCTCACAGAGGGCTCAGAGAATCTCAGAGGGGGCTCAGAGAATCTCAGAGGGGGCTCAGAGAATCTCAGAGGGGGCTCAGAAAATCTCACAGAGGGCTCAGAGAATCTCAGAGGGGGCTCAGAAAATCTCAGAGGGGGCTCAGAAAATCTCAGAGGGGGCTCAGAGAATCTCAGAGGGGGCTCAGAGAATCTCAGGGGGGGCTCAGAGAATCTCAGAGGGGGCTCAGAAAATCTCAGAGGGGGCTCAGAAGATCTCAGAGGGGGCTCAGAGAATCTCAGGGGGGGCTCAGAGAATCTCAGAGGGGGCTCAGAAAATCTCACAGAGGGCTCAGAAAATCTCAGAGGGGGCTCAGAGAATCTCAGGGGGCTCAGAAAATCTCAGAGGGGGCTCAGAGAATCTCACAGGGGGCTCAGAAAATCTCACAGGGGGCTCAGAAAATCTCACAGAGGGCTCAGAAGATCTCAGAGGGGGCTCAGAGAATCTCAGGGGGCTCAGAGAATCTCAGGGGGCTCAGAGAATCTCAGGAAGCTCAGAAAATCTCAGAGGGGGCTCAGAAAATCTCACAGAGGGCTCAGAAAATCTCAGAGGGGGCTCGGAGAATCTCAGGGGGCTGAGAAAATCTCACAGAGGGCTCAGAAGATCTCAGAGGGGGCTCAGAGAATCTCAGAGGGGGCTCAGAGAATCTCAGAGGGGGCTCAGAAAATCTCACAGAGGGCTCAGAAGATCTCAGAGGGGGCTCAGAAAATCTCAGAGGGGGCTCAGAAGATCTCAGAGGGGGCTCAGAAAATCTCAGAGAGGGCTCAGAAGATCTCAGAGGGGGCTCAGAAAATCTCGGGGCTCAGAATCTCACAGAGGGCTCAGAGAATCTCAGAGGGGGCTCAGAAAATCTCACAGAGGGCTCAGAGAATCTCAGAGGGGGCTCAGAGAATCTCAGGGGGCTCAGAAAATCTCAGAGGGGGCTCAGAAAATCTCAGAGGGGGCTCAGAAGATCTCAGAGGGGGCTCAGAGAATCTCAGAGGGGGCTCAGAGAATCTCAGAGGAGGCTCAGAAAATCTCACAGAGGGCTCAGAAAATCTCACAGAGGGCTCAGAAAATCTCAGAGGGGGCTCAGAGAATCTCAGGGGGCTCAGAAAATCTCAGAGGGGGCTCAGAGAATCTCAGAGGGGGCTCAGAAAATCTCAGAGGGGGCTCAGAAGATCTCAGAGGGGGCTCAGAGAATCTCAGAGGGGGCTCAGAAAATCTCAGAGGGGGCTCAGAAAATCTCAGAGGGGGCTCAGAGAATCTCAGAGGGGGCTCAGAAAATCTCAGAGGGGGCTCAGAAGATCTCAGAGGGGGCTCAGAGAATCTCAGAGGGGGCTCAGAAAATCTCAGAGGGGGCTCAGAAAATCTCACAGAGGGCTCAGAAGATCTCAGAGGGGGCTCAGAAAATCTCAGAGGGGGCTCAAAAAGCCTCGCACAGGACTGAGGGCCTGAGAATGCCCCAATTCTGGTCAGTTTGTTGCCTGCTGGTTGGTTTTAAACCCCAACTTTCCCCCCAAGTCTCAGCTGTAGTGGTGCATAACTGAAATATTTGAGGAGATAAGGAGATGGTTGAGGTGGGGCCTTTTCCAGGGGTTCCTCCTCCCAGACCCTTCCCTCTGGCCCCACCACTCACTCACTTGGAGTGAGGAATATTTGGCAGGGGGGTGGTTGGAGGTTTTCCCAGCAGCCTTGGTAGTGAGGGCAGCTTTGTTTTCACACTCTTTTTTTTCTCTTTTTTTTTTTGTTTTTAAGAGTTTTGGAGAAAATCTGAAGTGGGGAGGTTGAAGCTCTGCTTCTCCTGGGTGTCTCCTGACTGCTGGCACTGAGAAATGCTCCAGTTTGGGGGGGTTTCTCCTCTTTTAACTCACTTGCCTTGTGTCTCTTCCAACACTTCCATCTCATTTCATTTCTCACCACCTGCTTCCTGGCATCCTTTTCCAGGGGAATCCTTTTCCAGAGGAATCCTTTTCCAGAGGAATCCTTTTCCAGAGGAATCAACCTGGCTTTTCAAGTTCTATTTTGCAAAAAAAAAAAAAAACCACAACCCAACACCCAAAAAAAACCCAACCACCAACCAAAAAAAAAAACCCAAACCACCAAACCCCACCTTAGTTTCCCCACTTCAACCACAGGGCCTGGCTCCCAGGTCAGGTTCTGCTCTCCTAGGGACCCTTTCTGGGGCTGTGAAGAATTTCTTGGAGCTGGGGAGGATTTTTGGGAGTCTGCTGAGCCTCAGAGGAACCGACTGCAGATCCTCCTCTGAAACCTTCCCTCCTGTCCCTGGAGCTCCTTCAAGCTCCTGTAGCCCAGCTCCTCACCTCCCCAGTGAGGATTTTATTCAAGCCTCTGCAGCAAAGAAAGCTCCAAGACTGTAGAATTTTCCTCTTTCCACTTTTTTTTTCCCTCCTCTTGCACGCCCAGCATGTTCTAACCACCCCCGGGCACCTCCCCGGCTTCCCTGCAGGTAACCTCCTCCTCCTCCTTTTCCCTGCCCTTTTTTTTTTGGTTTGTTTGTTTGTTTTCAGGGAGAACCACAGTGAGATAGAGAGGAGGAGGAGGAACAAGATGACAGCCTACATCACAGAGCTCTCAGACATGGTGCCCACCTGCAGTGCCCTGGCCCGCAAGCCCGACAAGCTGACCATCCTGCGCATGGCCGTGTCCCACATGAAGTCCCTGAGGGGCACAGGCAACACCTCCACTGATGGCACCTACAAACCTTCCTTCCTCACTGACCAGGTCTTGTCTGGGTGCTGCTGGGTGGGGAGAGGGAGTGGAATTGGGTTGGGGTTGGGTTGGGGGGAGTTGGGTTGGGAGGAGCCGCTAACGATGACCCCAGGGTTGGGGCAGGGGGGTTGTTGAGAAGAGAAGGCTCCAGGGAATCTTCAAGGTGCTTTCCAGCACCTGAAGGAAACCTGCAGGAATTCTGGAGAAGGGCTTTTCATGAGTGAAATGGCTTTAAACTGAAGAAGAGGTTTAGGACTGGATCTTGGGAAGAAGTTCTTGGGAAGAAGAGGGGTGGAGAGGCTCTGGAACGGACTTGGGAAGTTGTTGGGAAGCAGGGGGATGGAGAGGCTCTGGAACAGATTGCCCAGAGAAGATGTGGCTGTTCCCTCCCTGGAGGTGTTCAAGGCCAGGTTGGATCAGGCTTTAAGCAACCTGGGCTGGATGATGGAAGCATCTCTGCCCATGGCAGGGGGGTTGGAGGAGATCCCTGGGATCTCTGAGATCCCTTCCAGCCTCAGCCCGACAAGCTGACCCTCCTGCGCATGGCCGTGTCCCACATGAAGTCCCTGAGGGGCACAGGCAACACCTCCACTGATGGCACCTACAAACCTTCCTTCCTCACTGACCAGGTCTTGTCTGGGTGCTGCTGGGTGGGGAGAGGGAGTGGAATTGGGTCGGGGTTGGGTTGGGGGGAGTTGGGTTGGGAGGAGCCCAGAGGAGGAGCCGCTAACGATGATCCCAGGGTTGGGACAGGGGGGTTGTTGAGAAGAGAAGGCTCCAGGGAATCTTCAAGGTGCCTTCCAGCACCTGAAGGGAACCTGCAGGAATTCTGGAGAAGGGCTTTTCATGATGAAATGGCTTTAAACTGAAGAAGAGGTTTAGGACTGGATCTTGGGAAGAAGTTCTTGGGAAGCAGAGGGGTGGAGAGGCTCTGGAACAGATTGCCCAGAGAAGCTGTGGCTGTTCCCTCCCTGGAGGTGTTCAAGGCCAGGTTGGATCAGGCTTTAAACAACCTGGGCTGGATGATGGAAGCATCTCTGCCCATGGCAGGGGGGTTGGAGGAGATCCCTGGGATCTCTGAGATCCCTTCCAGCCTCAGCCCGACAAGCTGACCCTCCTGTGCATGGCCGTGTCCCACATGAAGTCCCTGAGGGGCACAGGCAACACCTCCACTGATGGCACCTACAAACCTTCCTTCCTCACTGACCAGGTCTTGTCTGGGTGGGGAGAGGGAGTGGAATTGGGTTGGGGTTGGGTTAGGGGGGAGTTGGGTTGGGAGGAGCCCAGAGGAGGAGCCGCTAACGATGATCCCAGGGTTGGGGCACCTCTGGTGCAAGGCTGAGGGGGTTGTTGAGAAGAGAAGGCTCCAGGGAATCTTCAAGGTGCTTTCCAGCACCTGAAGGGAACCTACAGGAATTCTGGAGAAGGGCTTTTCATGAGTGAAATGGCTTTAAACTGAAGAAGAGGTTTAGACTGGATCTTGGGAAGAAGTTCTTCAGCAGAGGGGTGGAGAGGCTCTGGAACAGACTTGGGAAGTTGTTGGGAAGCAGGGGGATGGAGAGGCTCTGGAACAGATTGCCCAGAGAAGCTGTGGCTGTTCCCTCCCTGGAGGTTTTCAAGGTTGGATCAGGCTTTAAACAACCTGGGCTGGATGATGGAAGCATCTCTGCCCATGCCAGGAATCCCTGAGCTTCCTGAGATCCCTTCCAACCTCAGCCATGATCTGCTGATAATTCCGAAACGGAATCATTAAGGCTGGAAAAGCTTTCTGAGACCATCAGGTTCCAACCAAAGGTGCCTGGGGTGGGTTTGAGGGTCTTCAGCTGCCTGGCTGTGAAGTGACTCAGGTGTGTGTGTGTGTGTGTGTGTGAGTGCAGGAACTCAAACACCTGATCCTGGAGGCAGCTGATGGGTTCCTCTTCATCGTGTCCTGCGAGACGGGGCGCGTGGTCTACGTCTCGGATTCGGTGACCCCGGTGCTCAACCAGCCCCAGTCAGAGTGGTTTGGCAGCACCCTCTATGACCAGGTGCACCCTGACGACGTGGGGAAGCTGAGGGAGCAGCTCTCCACCTCTGAGAACGCCCTGACAGGTAAAACAACCCAGGAAGGGGTGGTCTTTGTGGGGGAAAAGCAGGGTTAAAACCTCCAGAGGACCCGGATTCAAACCTTCCCTTTGTAGAAGGAACCAAACCCTGGTGCCTTCCTAACAAGGATCCTGCAGCCCCCCCTGAGAGTGCATCTAAAGGTACCATTGGTGGCACTTGCCCTGGTGTCCTCACACGTTGCCTGGTGCCTGCCTCGGGGGAAGGGGCTCGTGGTGCAGCAGCATCTTGGGGGTGGTTTTGGTTTTTATTTTCTTCTGCCTTTAGGTCGCATCCTGGATCTGAAGACAGGGACTGTGAAGAAGGAAGGGCAGCAGTCCATGAGGATGTGCATGGGCTCAAGGAGATCTTTCATCTGCAGAATGAGGTAATGGGGAGAGGGCTCAGGAGGTCTCAGTTGAGCCTGAAGCTCAGGCTCTTGCTCCCTGGCCCCATCAGGTTTTTATTCCAGCTTTTTTTTTTTTTTCTTTCTTGCTCATCCCAACATAGACACAGTTGAGTGTGGCTGAAGTGTCCACACAAAGCCCAGAGTCAGGTTCTTGAGGTGTTTTCTTTGCCCTGTGCCTCTCAGGGCTGTTGTTTGGGATCCATTTTCCAGTACCAATGGGTTTTGACCCCGTGTGCCACCACCTCCCTCCTTGCAGGCTGTGGAATGAGGCTTCTCACCTGGGTGGTGGCCATTCAAAGGCTTTTCCCTTTTCTTTGAGGCTCTCAGACTGGTCTGAAGTTGACCAAGAAGGATAAAAACCTTTCCATTTCTGGTCCTGGTGCAGGTGTGGCAACAGCTCAGTGGATCCTGTGTCTGTGAATCGTCTCAGCTTCATGAGGAATCGCTGCAGGTAGAGCTGTCCCTTGGGCCTTGTTTGGCACCAGGGGGCTGGGGACACCCTGGGGTGGGTGTCTGCAGCTCCCTGAAGACCTCAGATAGATCTGGTAGAGCAACCAAAGTCTCCAGGGAGAGAATTCCAGGGAATATCAACCCTTCTGCATCCCAAGGTTGGGGTTGAAGACAATTTAACACCAGGCTCTTCGTGCTGTCCTTGGGCTTGGGAGTGTTGTCCCTTTTTAATTTGAGACAGAGATCACTTCCAACCTTTTCTTGGACCTCTGGAGTTCATGTCAAGCTTCTGCCCAGTTTCTTTTTTAACACCCTGAAGATTTTCTGTGGGAGAAACCTTGCCTCACCTTACCCTGGGTTAACACCCAGCACAACCAGACTGCTTTTTCTCTCTCCCAAGGAATGGTTTGGGTGCAGCAAAGGATGGAGAACCTCACTACGTGGTGGTGCACTGCACAGGGTACATAAAAGCCTGGCCCCCTGCAGGTGAGGACTTGGCTGGAGTGGTTTTGGGAGCAGATGGTCTGAAGTTTGTCTGTCCTGGGAACTCTGTGCCAGCAGAGGCTTTCCCCCTGTTTCTCGTTTTTTTTCACCTGGTTTAGGCTTGAAGTGATTTGTGCAGGTGCTGGGTTTGTGTCTCTGAACAGCAGAGCTACAGGAAGGGGTGACAAGAAGGTGGCACTGGCTTGTGCTGAGTGTTAGGGAGATCTTGAACCTTTCTGGGGGAGCAAAAGGAAGGGGGAAGCAACTTAATTTGCCAAATTCCTTTGTGTGAAACGCTTTGGAATTACCAAGCAGGGTGGAGAGTTGTCCTGAAGTCAGAACTGCATGGTTTTCCTCTGAAAGGAGCATTTTTTTCTCTTCTTAACCTTGCTGGAATTTTTGGTGCTCCCCTCTTAGGTGTTTCCCTGCCTGATGATGACCCAGATGCTGGCCAGGGTAGCAAGTTTTGCCTGGTGGCTATTGGCAGGCTCCAGGTGAGTGCCACCTTCTGCTCCTTCCACACTGCCACGTCCTGAAAATGCCCAGAACTCACCTCTCCTGTTGGAAGGAAGCCCCAAAGCCAACAGCTCAGGAGAAAACAGCTCTCTCTGTGCCTCTCCTCCCTTTGCAGGTCACCAGCTCACCCAACTGCACAGACATGAACAACGTTTGTCAGCCAACAGAGTTCATCTCCAGACACAACACTGAGGGCATCTTCACCTTCATCGACCACCGCTGCGTGGCCACAGTTGGCTACCAGCCCCAGGTGAGAAGCTGGAGGGACCCCTTGCAGAAAAACCTCTGCAAATTCCCTTTTTCCCCTCCTCCCTCTCATCCCTCCTGGCTCTGCTCATCCAACTGATCTGATAAAACCACGCTCAGGGCCCAAACCAGACGTGGGTTGTTTGGGTTTTATTGGTTTTTTTTTTTTCTTTTTACCCACCCTGCCCCCAGTTGTTTTGTTGGGGTTTTTTTTTTCATGTTTTTTTCTCAGGACTTTGATCACTGGAAGGCTGGGTGGCTCTGGGTTGTGTCTCATGTCAATTAAAATTGTTTTGGCCTCCATTTGAGGGAAAGTTCAAACGTTGCTCACCCCCTGCTTGTGCTTCTCCTTAAAATCCAGCACGCCAGCTCTTGGTTTCTGTAACAGGGATCTAGAGGAGGGGGGAGGGAGCAGTAACCACCTGTCTAAAGTGGAATTAATGGAGCAATCTGCCTGCCAGATGAACTGATTTGCTCTCTTTCCCAATTCTTTCAAAAATGAGGAACTTCTGGGGAAGGACATTGTGGATTTCTGCCACCCAGAGGACCAGCAGCTCTTGAGGGACAGCTTCCAGCAGGTAAAACCCTTCAGCTCTGCAACCCCTCTGCTCTGCAGGTTGGGATCTTTCTGGGTTGGAACTCGGGGCTCTTTAAGGTCCCTTCCAACCCAAACCATCCTGAGGCTTGACTGGAAAAAGAAACCAAGCAAGAGGAAAGCAGGAAACTGCAGCCATTTCTCTCTGTTGCAAACTTGCAGTTGCCATCATTTCTGTGCAAACCCAAACCAGAAGCATTTTGTGATGTCTTTAACTCTTGAATTCATCCTCTGGCTGTGAGTCCAGTCTGCTTTTAGGGCCAGAGACCTGGTTACAGAGTTTGCCTGCTTCTTGTGGCTGAAACCCTGGTTCATCTCTAGGGCCCAGCCCAGTGCTGCAGACTGGAAATGGAAGTGCTTTGCTTGCCCTGTTGTCGTTCCTCTTATTTCTGAGGGCCTTGGACTTGTGGCAGGGCAGGTAAGACTGCCCCTCTGCTTTCATGACTCCAAAAACCAACCAACCAAACCAAAAAAAAACCAAAAAACACACCAAAAAAACCAACCAAACCAGTAGCTGCTCATATCCATTTGTCCAGATCAGCTGGAATCAGAAGCCACGGCATGTGCTTCATTTTACCAGAGGCTGTTTCATACATCTCACCAACGCAGAGGGAGAGAGAAGGAAAGCAGAAGCCACACAAAAAAATAAAAAAAAGGGGTCATCAAATTCCCCTCCCCTCCAGGGAGGGAGGAGGTGGCAGTGCCAGGACCATTTAGTTGGGGCAGAGCAGGACGGGCCCAGGGCCATCTCAGGGCTTCTGGGGGCAGTGGCTCATCCTCAGGAGCAGCTCTGCTCTTCACCCCCTCCCTTTCCCTACTGATGCCATTCCCATATTTTTTAGGTGGTGAAGTTAAAAGGCCAGGTTCTGTCAGTCATGTTCCGATTCCGATCCAAAAACCGGGAATGGCTCTGGATGAGAACCAGCTCCTTTACCTTCCAGAACCCCTACTCGGATGAGATTGAGTACATCATCTGTACCAACACCAATGTCAAGTATGTACCCCTGGAAACCACCCTGCCACCCACCTGGGACCTTCTCCCACCAGAACCAGCAGCACAAAACTGCCCCAGCTTCAACCTCTGGGTCCTGGGGGAACCACTGAGTCCCCTGAGCAGCCTTTGCTGGGCCCTGGCAGGCACTGGAGGACTGAAAAGGAGAAGAAATGGAATTCCTTTGGCTCTCTGGGGCTCAGCAAGCTGCCAGAGCTGGGCTCCAGCCACACTTTTTTTAACTCTGGTTACTGGAGCAAAGTCTCCTGGCTTTGCATTCAGATCTAATATTAGCAAAGGCTGCCTTGGAACCTGGAGTCACTCCTGGGACAGTCCAGGAGGGGCAGCTGCTCCAGAGAGGATTTTTTTTTTTCCTGTCAGCAGGGCTGGGAAGAGAGAGGAAACTTCTTTTTTTTTTTTCTTTTTTACCTCTGCTGCTGAAGTTTTCCCCTTGGGTTCAGCTCCAAGGGGGAGGCTGCTTTGATTGCTGCTCCCTCCTTTTCTCTCTTGCCCACTGCAGTGTGACCAGAGCTGCTCTCTCTCCCCAGGAGTGAGCTCCAGGCCCCTTACAGAAAACCAATGACTGCAAAAAAGGGGAAAAAAAAAAAAAAAAGTGATTTGTAATGGTGGGGGCAGCACAGGGAGTCTCTCCAGGCCAGCAAGCAGCAAGAAGGGAAACTTTTTTCTTTTTGTAAGAAGGTCCTGGAGTGCAGGTGGCACCTCATCCCTCCCTGCAGCTGCTGCTTTCTGAGGAGGAGGAGGAGGAGGAGGTGTTGAGAGCTGAGCAGTGAGAAATCCCCGTGGCTCTGAGGAGCTGTGGTGTGAGCAGAGAGCTGAAACCTGATGCAGAGCTGGAATTCCTGGCAGGGCCATGGCTTTGAACTCATCCATCCCATTCTCACCTCCATGCTGGGCCAGGGAAGCAGCAGTTTGGGGCTGAGCTGTGAGGGGCTTCTTTACCCATGGGCTCTCTGTACTGCTTCATCTTGGGGGTCAGGGACTGCTGCAAAAAAGCTGTCAAGAAAACCCTGATTTTTCTTTCCTTTCTTGTTGGAGTTAAACTTGACCCAAGTCCTGGCAGCTCCCAGAAGAGCACAACCAACCCACCAACATCTCAGGCTTGAAACCAAAGCTGCTGGTGGTCCAGGCAGGCTCTGGATGGAAAACTTTGGGTTTTTTTTAAGCTTCCTGCAACCTTTGCTTGTGCTTCCAGGGTGCTGCAGCTCTGGTTGTGCTCCTGGGGTGGGTGCTGAGCTGTTCCCTGCTCCAGTGCCCCAGTCTGGGGTGGGGGCAGAGCCCTTGAGGTGACACCACCCCCCACCCAGAGACCACAGAAACCCAGGGGAAGGACCCTTCACTCCAAAGCAAAGCTTCCAAGGTTTTTCCACGTGGAACACCCAACTCTTTGCTTTCCTTTTTTTTTTTTTTTTTGGTTTTTTCTGTTTTTCTTTGCTTTAAAGGAACTCGAGCCAGGAGTCTCGTCCTGCCCTGTCCAGCTCCATGCAGAGGGCCCCCTCTGGGGCAGAGTCTCAGCCTTCCCCTGGAGCTGTCCTCAAGGTCAGGAGGTGCTCAGCTCCTCGTCCCTCTCTCTGCTCCTCTCCAGTTCACTTTCCTCCCCAAACTTTCTCCAGCTCCTCTGGGCTGCTGAATCCTTGGTGGAACCACGCAGAGTCCATCTGGTGTTCCCTTGGCCGTGGTTTGGTGGTTTTGGTTATTTTTTTTTTTTTTTTTTTTTAGCAGGCAGTTTACTCCTCTTACAGACACTTTTTTCTCTGTTCCAGGCAGCAGCAGCAGCAGCCACCCCCAGCAGACAGAGCTGGAAGTGGTCCCAGGAAGAGAGAGCCTGGCTGGTTATGACCTCCCCAGGTAAATCCCCAGGGCTTGGCTTCCTCCTGCCACTTCTCCTTCTGCCATCAGGAAATTGGACCTTTTGGTGGGGCTGGAGAGGCAGCCACAGCAGACAGAGAGAGGAAAGAAGGAAGGAAAGAGAAGGAAAGGCCTCTCCTGCCTGGGGCTTTTGCTGGATCTGCTTGATTCCTCCTTCCTGCCCCCGTGGTGATGCTGCCCAGGGCCGTGCTGAGGAAAACCTTCAGCTTCTCCTCCATGCTGAGGTGTCCCAGAGCCCAGCTCTGTGCTCCAGGCACTGACAGCTCTTCCCTGTCCCCTTTTCCCCCCTCTCCCTGTTCCAGGTTCCTGTCCAGCCAGTGAGTGCTGCTGGCCCAGAGCACAGCAAAACCCTGGAGAAAGCTGAGAATCTTTCAACCAGGAGAGGGACCCCAGGTTCAGTGAGATCTACAGTGGGATCAGCACAGGTAGTGAGCACCACACCTCATCCCAAAGCTCTCTGCTTTTCTCTGGGATGCTCAGGGTGGGCAATTCCTGCTCAGCCTCTCCTGGCACTTGTCCTGCAGGGATAAAGTGTCCCTGCTCTGATCCCTCCTGCCTCTCCCCCGGGAGCACTCCTCTGTTCCTACCTGGAAGAAGGATCACTCCTCTTTGATCTCCCTGCCCCCACGGAGTTTTCCTTCCCACGGGCACCTCCTGGGTGCCTGGGGCCCTGTCCCAGCCCTCACAGAGTGTCCCTCTCCCCACAGAGCAGAACAAAGCCCTCCCTGCCAGCACTGGGCCTGCCAACCAACCCCTCTTCCCCCAGGGAAACACCTTCACCCCCTCCCGACCTGCTGACAACTTCAGGTGAGGCTTCCCATGGCCCTGCTCCCCTCTCCTCCTCTTCTCCTGCCATGGGCCCTCTCCTGCCACACCTCAGCCCTCTCCTCCCTCCTCCTCCTCTCTCCTCCTCCTCCCTCCTCCTCCTCCCTCCCTCCTCCTCCTCCTCCTCCTCCTCCTCCCTCCTCCTCCTCCCTCCTCCTCCTCCTCCTCCTCCTCCCTCCTCCTCCTCCCTCCTCCTCCTCCCTCCTCCTCCTCCCTCCTCCTCCTCCCTCCTCCTCCTCCCTCCTCCTCCTCCCTCCTCCTCCTCCCTCCTCCTCCTCCCTCCTCCTCCTCCCTCCTCCTCCTCCCTCCTCCTCCTCCTCCCCCCTCTTCTCCCTCCTCCTCCTCCTTCTCCCTCCTCCTCCTCCTTCTCCCTCCTCCTCCTCCTTCTCCCTCCTTCTCCCTCCTTCTCCCTCCTCCTCCCTCCTTCTCCCTCCTCCTCCCTCCTTCTCCCTCCTCCTCCTCCTTCTCCCTCCTCCTCCCTCCTTCTCCCTCCTTCTCCCTCCTCCTCCCTCCTCCTCCCTCCTCCTCCCTCCTCCTCCCTCCTCCTCCCTCCTCCTCCCTCCTCCTCCCTCCTCCTCCCTCCTCCTCCCTCCTCTCCTCCTCCTCCCTCCTCCTCCCTCCTCCTCCCTCCTCCTCCTCCTCCTCCTCCTCCTCCTCCTCCTCCCTCCTCCTCCTCCTCCTCCCTCCTCCTCCCTCCTCCTCCCTCCTCCTCCCTCCCTCCTCCCTCCTCCTCCCTCCTCCCTCCTCCTCCCTCCTCCTCCCTCCTCCTCCTCCTCCTCTCTCCCTCCCCTCCTCCTCCTCCTCCTCCTCCCTCCCTCCTCCTCCTCCTCCCTCCTCCCCTCCTCCTCCCTCCTCCCCTCTCCCTCCTCCTCCTCCCTCCTCCTCCTCCCTCCTCCCTCCTCCTCCCTCCTCCTCCTCCTCCTCCCTCCCCCCTCCTCCTCCTCCCTTTCCTTCCTTCTCCCTCCTCCTCCCTTTCCTTCCTTCTCCTTCCTCCTCCTCCTTCTCCCTCCTCCTCCTCCTTCTCCCTCCTCCTCCTCCTTCCCCCTCCTCCTCCTCCTCCTTCCCCCTCCTCCTCCTCCTTCCCCCTCCTCCTCCTCCTCCTTCCCCCTCCTCCTCCTCCTCCTTCCCCCTCCTCCTCCTCCTCCTTCCCCCTCCTCCTCCTCCTCCTTCCCCCTCCTCCTCCTCCTTCCCCCTCCTCCTCCTTCCCCCTCTTCCTCCTGGGTGTTCTCTGCACCTCTGCTCTCCTGCCTGGTGCTGCTTTGTTCCTCCTTAGACCTTTGAGGCTGTGCCCAGGGCTCAGCAGAGCCTTCCTCACCCTCCTCTTCCCTTCCTCTCCTTCTCCCTTCATCCCCTGCCCACTCCCCTCTCCAGCAGCAGCTTCTGGGTTGGTTTCCCCTGGCAGGGCTTGGTGTTTGTGCCTCTTTCTCCTGGCTGCAGCACTCCAAAGCCTCTCCCACCTCTCTGTAGGAGCAGCAGCATGGTCCCTCCTGTCAACATCATCCAGCAGCAGCAGCAGCAGCAGCAGCAGCCAAGGATCCTCTCCCAGATTTCCCGGCATTCCAGCCCGGCCCAGGTCAGCGGGAGCAGCTGGGCTGCAGGGACACGGCCAAGCTTCACCCCCCAGGTAGGGACACCCCAGGTCTTGGAAGGAAACAGAGCAGAGCCACAAAAATATGAGCAGGGGGCTGGAAGACCTCTCCTTCCCAGGGTGTTCAGCCTGGAGAAGAGAGGAAGCTCCAAAGAAACCTTGGAGCGACCTTCCCGGGGCTGAGGGGGCTGCAGGGAGGTTGGAGAGGGGCTGGGGGGTGATAGGAGCAGTGGGTTTGGGTCAGAAAAGGTTTAGGTTGGGTGTCAGGAAAAAGTTCTTGAGATGGAAGAGTGGCCCAGGTTGCCCAGGGAGGGGGTTGAGGCCTCATCCTTGGAGATGTTCAAGGTGAGGCTCGAGGAGGCTCTGAGCACCCTGATTGGGGTGAGGATTGGGGGACCTGGAGAGGTCCCTTCCAACCCAAACCTTTCTGTGAAGCCCCTGTGGTGTCATCCTGGTCCTGGACACTTCCCTCTGGGACCAACCTTTGCTCCAGCTGAGTCCAAGATGAGAAGAACCCCATCCCTCCTCTTCCTCTCCCTTTTCCTCCCTCTCTCCCAGCAGGTGACATCCCAGACAGTGAAGACCCGGCCCCCCTCCTTCTCCATGGGGACTTTCCCAGCCACCCCCTCCTCTTTCAGCCCCATGGCAGCACCCAGCTCCACCACCTCCCCCACGGGGGCACCCACCTACCCCAACCTCAGCACCCGGGGCACAGCCTTCAGTGAGTGGGGGGGGTCTTGGGGAGGAGGGGGGGGGTCCTGGGGAGGTTGAAATGGCAACAAAAATGAACTTGGAGCTCATGGAGTTCGAGAAGAACAAGTGGGGAGAGTCCTGCAGCTGGGGAGGAGGAACCCAACCACCAGTTAGGGGGGGGAGGTCCTGCTGGGGGGGGTTTTAGGGACCCCCCCCCCCAGAGAAAGCCCCTGGGGTCCTTAGTGGCCAGGAAAGTCTCAGTGTGGCCAGTGGTGTCCTGGGGGGCAGCAGGAAAAGTGTGTCCAGCAGATCCAGGGAGGTTCTCCTCCTCCTCCTTCTCCTCCTCTGCCCTGGGGAGACCATACCTGGAATTCCAGATCCAGTTTGGGGCTCCCCAGTTGAGGAGAGACTGGGATCTACTGGAGAGAGGCCAAGGGGGAACTGGGAGGGTGAGGAAGGGACTGGAGCATCTGTGCTGGGAAGAGAGAGAGGGGATTTGGGCTGAGAGGGGATCTGCTGAGTGTCCCTCAGGATCTGAGGGGTGGGATGAGGCCAATCTCTGTCCAGTGGTGCCCAAGGTGAAGGAGTTGAGGAGAGGAGAGGAGAAAGGAGGGGAAATTCCATCCCTGTGAGGCTGAGGGAGCCCGGGCTGCCCAGGAAGGTTCTGGAATCTCCTCTGGGGGCTCCCAAACCCCCCCGGCTGCGTTCCTGGGTGATGCTGCTGGGGCAGGGGGATTGGACTTCATCTCCAGAGGTTCCTTCCAACCCCTGACATTCTCTGGTTGTCTGAAAAAGCCCCCAGGGCCATCACCTTCCCTTCTCTTGTCCCTCAGCCACCGAGGCAGCTCAGACCCCCCCCCACCTTCCCGGCTCGTGCGGCACCCGAGGGCGTTGGGATGTGGCCCCAGTGGCAGGGGCAGCACCACGGCCCCAGCTCAGGGGAGCAGCACGTGCAGCAGCCCCAGCCCAGCCAGCCCGAGGTCTTCTCAGTAAGATGGACTTTTATTTAGCTTTATTTTGGGTTTAATTTAACCTCCTGAGTGTGATTTGGGGAGGGGGTGGGGGGGGTGGGAACAAAGCTGCTCCCGCGCGGGGAACCCGGAGCTGCTTCTCCCTTCAGTGGGGTCACATCTGGGGTGGTCCCAGATTTGTGAGGAGGGGGGAAAAAAGGGCAGAGAAGCTTCAGCTGAAACCTTCTGGGTGTCAGGGACCTTTGCAGGGTGAAACTTCCATCTCTGCAGCGGAGTTGAACCTTTTCCACAGTCACAAAAAAAAATAAAAATAAGCCAACCCCACCCCCCCCCCCCCCCCCAGATCCCACAGGAGAAACTCCTGAGAGTTCAGCTCCTCCCTCTCACTTCCTGCCTCTTGGATTTTTGGGGTGCTGCTCATGGCTCCTGCAGCCCTGAGGAGGGAAGGGACCAGCCTGGGGGGGGCAGCAGCAGCTCCTGGTGTTCTCCTGCAGCTGGTGACTCTCTCCTTGTCTCCTGGCAGGACATGCTGACCATGCTGGGAGGAGACCAAGGACCCAACTACAACAATGAAGAGTTCCCAGACTTGAATATATTCCCTTCTTTTTCAGAATAAAATCAGCCCTAGGAGGGGGAGGGGGCAGGAAGCCAATTCCTGGGTCTCTCCAACACCATCTCTAAAGGAGACAAAAAAAAAACCCCAACCAAACCCCAAACCACCTAAGTCTTTCCCCCCCACACACAAAGACTTCCTGAACTTTCTCAACCACCTCCCAGAGGCCAAATTCTGCCCAGCAGCCTGGAGAGGATGGACAAGAGGAGGAGGTTGGGCTGGGGGTCACCTCCTGGGGACTTTTTGGGGGGCTGCAGACCCCCAGTGCTGCCAGAGGAGCTGCCTGGGGGGGGGTCTGGGTGGTTTTTTTTTGTTCTCCAGGCTGCCTGGGTGGGAGAGCCACCTGAGACAACCCCTCCCAGCTCCCAAGGTGGCTTTTACTGCTTTGATTTCCATCTTCTACCATTTTTTAATTTTTCTTTTTCTATAAAACACGAAGTATTGTAACTTTTTTTTTTTTTTAAAAGATGGGAAGAAACTCTTGACACCAGCCTGGGGCAGGAACCTGCAGCTTCCTGGTGGCTGGAAGCTCAGAGGGTGGTTCCTGCAGCTTTAGCTGAGACACAGAGGGGTTTTTTTGGATGCTGGCCTCTCTTCTCTGAACTGTGCAATGGATTTGGGAGCCCTGAGCAGGACCTAGAAGCTCCCTCAGGACCCTTTTTATTCCTGGGAACACCGGGAGAAATCACGAGCCATATAAAAAAAAAAAAAAAATATCTTTTTGGATGCCTCAGCCTGGGTTTGGTGCCACCAGCAACCCGAGTCTCAACGTTCTGGCAGCTTCTGGAGGAGGGGAGGAAACTTTTCCTGTGCTCTCCCAGGGTTCTGACCACAGCTGGAGCAGGGTTTGGAGCTGGAATCCTGCAGGGAGAGGCCCTGGGCTTGGATTGTGTTCCCTGCACCCTCCAGCTGGCAGCATCTCCAAGAGGAGAAATTCTGGGATCTGATCCCACCCCCTTTGCCAAATCACCGAGGTGGAGGGGAGCAGGGGAGGTTGGGGAGCAGAATAAGTCATTTTTTTTTAATATATATCTATATATAGAGATTCCTAGATCTGATTTCTTTCTTTTTTTTTTTTTTTTTTAATTTTAATCCTTGACTTTCAACCTTCTGGAGTGGAAAAACCTCCAGCCCCCCCCCCTTCCCGGGGTGGGGCTTGGAAGAAGATTTGGGTTCCTCCTCCCCTCTGCTTTTCCAACAGGAAATCTCCTCGCCTTGGAAGGAAACTCAGGGGGGGGAGGAGCAGGCGGAGCCTTCCTGGAGGCCAAGCCTTGTTTGGGGGAAAATCGGGAGATTTCTGCTTCTTTAGGGCTCTGGGTGCTGGGGGTGACCCTTCTGGTGATGTCCCCAAGGAGTTGTGGCCCCCTGGGCAGCCTCAGGACATTTTGGGAGGTTCCAAAGATTTCAGAGACCCCCCCAGAGATACTTTGGGAGCAGCAGAAATTTTGCCTTTTTTTTTTTTCTTTTTTTTTTTCTTTTTTTTTTTTCTTTTTTTTCCTTTTTTTTTTCCTTTTTTTTCTTTTTTTTTCTTTCTTTTCTTTTTTTTTCTTTTCTTTTTTTCTTTCTTTTATTTTTTTTCTTTTCTTTTTTTCTTTTTCTTTTTTTTTTTCTTTTTTTTCTTTTCTTTTTTCTTTTTTTTTCTTTTTTTCTTTTTTCTTTTTCTTTTTTCTTCTTTTTTTTTCTTTTTTCTTTTCTTTTTTCTTTGTCTTTTTTTTTCTTTTCTTTTTTCTTTTTCTTTTTTTTCTTTTTTTTCTTTTTTTTCTTTTTTTTCTTTTTTTTCTTTTTCTTTTTCTTTTTTTCTTTTTTTTTCTTTTTTTTTCTTTTTTCTTTTTTTTTCTTTTTTTTTTTTTTTTCCTCCCTCCTCCCCCCTCTCCTTCGAGTGAAAAATTCACCTTGGGAGTTTTTTTCCTCCCCTGAAATGTTGGGGAAACCCCCAGGAGGGAGCTTGGGAAGGTCCCAGCACCTCTTTTCCCAAGGAAAACACCACCAGGATGGGGCCCTGCAACCCCCTCTGCCAGGAATGGGGGGGGGGGGCTTGGAGGAGGTTTTGGGATTTGGAAGAGGTTTTTTTTTTGGGGGGGGAA
>NW_027285921.1:0-47514 GCF_036169615.1 Heliangelus exortis | reverse complement strand
TCCCCAAACCTGCTGCAAGCTGAGGAGCAGCATCCCAGCCCATCCCTTTTCCACCCCCCCCTTACACTCACCCAACCCCCCCCCAATTTTAAGACCACCAGGGACCCCCAAACTCCACCAGGGACCCCCAGTGACCCCCCAAACTCCCTCGGGGACCCTCGGGGGACCCCAAAACCCCCCCCAGGGACCCCCCCAAACCTGCTGCAAGCTGAGGAGCAGCATCCCAGCCCATCCCTTTTCCAGCCCCCCCTTACACTCACCCAACCCCCCCCCAATTTTAAGACCCCCAGGGACCCCCAAACTCCCCCAGGGACCCTCAGGGACCCTTGAGGACCCTCTGGGAACCCCAAAACCCCCCAGGGACCCCCCCAAACCTGCTGCAAGCTGCGGAGCAGCATCCGAGACCATTCCTTTTCCAGCCCCCCCTTACACTCACCCAACCCCCCCCCAATTTTAAGACCCCCAGGGACCCCCAGTGACCCCCAAACACCCTGGACCCCCAGTGACCCCCAAACACCCTCGGGGGACCCCAAAACCCCCCCGGGACCCCCCCAAACCTGCTGCAAGCTGAGGAGCAGTGTCCCAGCCCATCCCTTTTCCAGCTCCCCCTTACACTCACCCAACCCCCCCCCAATTTTAAGACCCCCAGGGACCCCCAAACTCCCCCAGGGACCCCCAGTGACCCCCAAACTCCCTCGGAGACCCTCGGGGAACCCCAAAACCCCCCAGGGACCCCCCCAAACCTGCTGCAAGCTGAGGAGCAGCATCCCAGCCCATCCCTTTTCCAGCCCCCCCTTACACTCACCCAACCCCCCCCCCAAATTTAAGACCCCCAGGGACCCCCAGGGCCCCCCAAGGACCCTTGAGGACCCTCTGGGGACCCCAAAGCCCCCCCAAGGGACCCCCCCAAACCTGCTGCAAGCTGAGGAGCAGCATCCAAGACCATTCCTTTTCCACCCCCCCTTACACTCACTCAACCCCCCCCCAATTTTAAGACCCCCAGGGACTCCCAGTGACCCCCAAAACCCACAGGGACCCTCTGGGACCCTCGGGGGACCCCAAAACCCCCCGGGGACCCCCCAAACCTGCTGCAAGCTGAGGAGCAGCGTCCCAGCCCATCCCTGGCGGTCGAGCTGCCGGGTGCAGCTCAGGGTTTCCTTGATGATGTCCCCAAAATCCCGGTAAAACTGGGAAAAGGGGGGGATGAGGAGGGGGTGGGGGTGCCGAGGGAAAGCCCCCCCCCCTTTTTCCACCCTTTTTTCCACCTTGGAATAATGTTTGAAGACGTCGGAGGCGGCGCTGAGCTCCAGGACGTTGTAGATTAGAGGAGTTTGCAGAAGGCGGCGAGGAGCAGGCGGCGGCGGTGAAGCTCCTGGATGTGGCTCTCGGAATCCTCTGGGATGGGGGGAAAAAAAAAAATGGGATAAAGGGGGGAAAATGGGATGGGGAGGGGTGGGGTGGGATGGGGGGGGTGGAGGGGGGTGGATGGGGTGAGGTGGGGTGGGGTGGGGTGGGGTGGGGTGGGGTGGGGTGGGGTGGGTGGGGTGGGATGGGATGGGATGGGATGGGGTGGAATGGGATGGAGGGGATGGGATGGAGGGGATGGGATGGGGTGGGATGGATGGGATGGGATGGGATGGGATGGGATGGAATGGGATGGGATGGGGTGGGGTGGGATGGATGGGATGGGGTGGGATGGAGGGGATGGGATGGATGGGATGGATGGAATGAGGTAGGATGGGGTGGGATGGGATTGATGGGATTGGATGGGATGGGATGGGATGGATGGGATGGGATGGGATGGATGGAATGAGGTGGGATGGGATGGGATTGATGGGATTGGATGGGATGGGATGGAGGGGATGGGGTGGAATGGGATGGGATGGATGGGATGGGATGGGATGGGGTGGGATGGGATGGGATGGGATTGATGGGATAGGATGGGGTGGGGTGGGGTGGGATGAGGTGGGATGGATGGGATGGAGGGGTTGGGATGGATGGAATGAGGTGGGATGGGGTGGGATGGGATTGATGGGATAGGATGGGATGGGATGGGATGGGGTGGATGGAATGGGATTGATGGATGGGATGGGATGGGGTGGGATGGGGTGGGATGGATGGGATGGATGGAATGAGGTGGGATGGGGTGGGATGGGATTGATGGGATTGGATGGGATGGATGGGATGGGATGGGGTGGAATGGGATGGAGTGGGATGGATGGGATGGGATGGAGTGGGATGGATGGGATGGGATGGATGGGATGGATGGAATGAGGTGGGATGGGATGGGATGGGATGGGATGGGATGGGATAGATGGGATGGGATGGGGTGGAATGGGATGGAATGGGATTGATGGGATGGGATGGAATGAGGTGGAATGGAGTGGGATGGAGGGGATGGGATGGATGGGATGAGGTGGGATGGGGTGGGATGGGATTGATGGGATGGGATGGGATGGGATGGGATGGAATGGAATGGAATGGAGGGGATGGATGGGATGGGATGGGGTGGGATGGGATGGGATGGGATGGAATGGGATGGAATGGGATTGATGGGATGGGGTGGGATGGGGTGGGGTGGAATGGAATGGGATGGAGGGGATGGGATGGATGGGATGGATGGAATGAGGTGGGATGGGATTGATGGGATTGGATGGGATGGATGGGGTGGAATAGGATGGGTGGTGGATGGGATGGATGGATGGGATGGGATGGGATGGGATGGGATGGGATGGGATGGGATGGGATGGGATGGGATGGGATGGGATGGGATGGGATGGGATGGGATGGGATGGATGGATGGGATGGATGGGATGGATGGAGTGGATGGATGGGATGGAGGTGGATGAGGGTGGGATGGGATGGATGGGATGGATGGGATGGGATGGGATGGGTGGATGGGATGGGATGGGATGGGATGGATGGGATGGGATGGGATGGGATGGGATGGAGGTGGATGGGATGGGATGGGATGGGGTGGGATGGGATAGGTGGTGGGATGGGGATGGTGGATGGATGGATGGGTGGGTGGGATGGTGGATGGATGGGAGTGGATGGGATGGATGGATGGGAGTTGGGATGATGGGATTGATGGGATGGGTGGGTTGGGATGGCTGGGATGAGACAATGGGATGGGAAGAGGGAGGAGCAGACCCGAGGCTGAGAGCTCCCGGGGGCTGGTGCAGGAGGGGTGGAAACGTGATCCATGAGGAATGCAGCCAGCTGGGATTGCAGCCCCGGATCCGGAGGGAACATCAGGGGGGTCAGAGCCCCACGACCCCCCCGGGGCAACCCCGGCCCCAGCACCAGCAGGAGGTCACTGAGCACCATGAAGGCCTGAGGCCACGGGGAGGGGCTCAGCACCAAGTCAGGGCCTCCCCCTCCCCAAATCACATCCCATCCTATCCCGACCTTCCCATGCCCATCTTCCCAGCCCATTCCACCCCATCCCATCCCATCCCATCCCATCCATCCCATCCCATTCCACCCACCCCATCCCATCCCACCCCATGCCCATCCAATCCATCCCATGCCCAGCCCCACCCCAGCCATCCCATCCCACCCCATCCCATCCATCCCATCCCATGCCATCCCATCCCATCCCATCCCATCCCATCCCAGCCCATCCATCCCATCCCATCCATGCCATCCATCCCATCCATCCATCCCAGCCCATCCCATCCATCCCATCCACCCATCCCATCCACCCCAGCCCCATCCCATCCATCCATCCCATCCCATCCCATCACCATCCCATTCCACCCATCCCATCCATCCCATCCCATCCCATCCCATCCCATCCCATCCATCCATCCATCCCATCCATCCCATCCCATCCCATCCCATCCCATCCATCCCATCCATCCCATCCATCCCATCCCATCCCATCCCATCCCATCCATCCCATCCATCCCATCCATCCCATCCCATCCCATCCCACCCCATCCCATCCCACCCCATCCTCTCCATCCCATCCCATCCCACCCCATCCCATCCACCCCACCCCATCCCATCCAAGCCCAATCCATCCCATCCTATCCCACCCCATCCCACCCCATCCCATCCCACCCCATCCCATCCACCCCATACCATCCCTTCCCATCCACCCCACCCCATCCCATCAATCCCATCCCACCCCATCCCATCAATCCCATCCCATTTCTCCCCTCATTCCCACCCCATTTTCCCATTTATCCCACTTATCCCATTTATCCCCTCATTCCCATCCCATTTATCCCATTATCCCTTTAATCCCATTTATCCTATCATTCTCATCCCATTAATCCCATTTCTCCCCTCGTTCCCACCCCATTTATCCCATTTATCCCACTTATCCCATTTATCCCCTCATTCCCATCCAATTTATCCCATTAATCCCATTTATCCCATTTTTCCCTCCATTCCCACCCCATTTATCCCATTTCTCCCCTCATTCCCATCCAATTTATCCGATTAATCCCATTTATCCCATTTCTCCCCCCATTCCCACCCCATTTATCCCATTTATCCCCTCAATCCATCCAATTTATCCCATTAATCCCATTTATCCAATTTTTCCCCCAATTCCCACCCCATTAATCCCATTTATCCCTTTAATCCCATTAATCCCATTTTTCCCTCCATTCCCATCCCATTTATCCCATTTCTCTCCTCATTCCCATCAAATTTATCCCATTAATCCCATTTATCCCATTTTTCCCTCCATTCCCACCCCATTTATCCCATTTCTCCCCTCATTCCCATCCCATTTATCCCATTAACCCTTTAATCCCATTTATCCCATTTATCCTATCATTCCCACCCCATTTATCCCATTTATCCCATTTATCCCATTTCTCCCCCCATTCCCACCCCATTAATCCCATTAATCCCATTTATCCCATTTTTCCCCTCATTCCCACCCCATTAATCCCATTAATCCCATTTTTCCCCCCATTCCCACCCCATTAATCCCATTTATCCCATTTTTCCCCCCATTCCCACCCCATTTATCCCATTTATCCCCTCATTCCCATCCAATTTATCCCATTAATGCTATTTATCCCATTTTTCCCTCCATTCCCACCCCATTTATCCCATTTATCCCCTCAATCCATCCAATTATCCCATTAATCCCATTTATCCCATTTTTCCCTCCATTCCCATCCCATTTATCCCATTTCTCCCCCATTCCCACCCCATTAATCCCATTAATCCCATTTATCCTATCATTCCCATCCCATTTATCCCATTTTTCCCCTCATTCCCACCCCATTAATCCCATTAATCCCATTAATCCCATTTCTCCCGCCATTCCCACCCCATTAATCCCATTTATCCCATTTTTCCCCCCATTCCCACCCCATTAATCCCATTTATCCCATTTTTCCCCCCATTCCCACCCCATTAATCCCATTTATCCCATTTTCCCCCAATTCCCACCCCATTAATCCCATTTATCCCATTTTTCCCCCCATTCCCACCCATTAATCCCATTAATCCCATCAATCCCATTTTCCCCCCCCACCTGCTCCTGGACTCCAGGATCGGGGTCGCTCAGGCAGCTCTGGCAGAGGGAGCAGAAGGACCTGATCCGACCCCTCAGCTCCTTCACCTGCTCCTGGGGACATCGGGGACACCCAGGTGACCCTTGGGGACATTGGGGATCCCCAGGTGACCCTTGGGGCCCCCAGGTGACCCTTGGGGACCCCCAGGTGACCCTCGGGGACATCTGAGACCCCCAGGTGACCCTTGGGGACCCCCAGATGACCCTTGGGGACATCGAGGCCCCTCAGGTGACCCTTGGGGACCCCAGGTGACCCTTGGGGACATCGGGGACCCTCAGGTGACCCTTGGGGACATCGGGGACCCTCAGGTGACCCTTGGAGACCCCCAGGTGACCCTCAGGGACATTGAGGACCCCCAGGTGACCCTTGGGGACATCTGAGACCCCCAGGTGACCCTTGGGGACCCCCAGGTGACCCCTGGGGACATCGGGGACCCCCAGGTGACCCTCGGACACCCCCAGGTGACCCCCAGGGACATCGAGGCCCCTCAGGTGACCCTCAGGCACCCCCAGGTGACCCTCAGGGACATTGAGGCCCCTCAGATGACCCTCAGGGACCCCCAGGTGACCCTTGGGGACATCTGAGACCCCCAGGTGACCCTTGGGGACATCGGGAACCCCCAGGTGACCCTTGGGGACATCAGGGACCCCCAGGTGACCCTTGGGGACATCGGAGACCCCCAGGTGACCCTTGGGGACATCGAGGCCTCTCAGGTGACCCTTGGGGACATCGAGGCCCCTCAGGTGACCCTCGGGGACACCCCAAAAATTGTCCCTTTGTGTCCCCCCCCCCCTCACCTGGGGGACGTCAGTGCCCGGCAGGCTGGAAAGTTCCCAGAGGAGGTGGAATGGAGGCAGGAGAGGGTGGGGACAATGACCTGGGGGGAGGGGACACCCGTGGGGGTGACACCCGTGGGGGTGACACCCGTGGGGGGGTCCCCACGCTGTCCCCTCCCCCACCCCAAACCCAGGGGTCACCTGTGGGGGACCTCGGCCCCATCCACGGCGCGGAGCAGGAGCTGAGAGCAGGGCTGGAAGAGCCCCCACGGGGTGAGGTCGTGGGCACTGAGGGGACAGAGGGGACATCAGGGGACAGAGGGGACAGCAGGGGACATGGGGGGACAGAGGGGACATGGGGGGACAGCAGGGGACAGAGGGGACAGCAGGGGACAGCAGGGGACAGAGGGGACAGCAGGGGACAGCAGGGGACAGAGGGGACATCAGGGGACAGCAGGGGACATCAGGGGACAGAGGGACAGCAGGGGACAGCAGGGGACAGAGGGGACAGCAGGGGACAGAGGGGACATCAGGAGACAGCAGGGGACAGAGGGGACAGGAGGGGACATCAGGGGACAGAGGGGACATCAGGGGACAGCAGGGGACAGAGGGGACATCAGGGACAGCAGGGGACAGAGGGGACAGCAGGGGACAGCAGGGGACAGCAGGGGACAGAGGGGACAGGAGGGGACATCAGGGGACAGAGGGGACAGCAGGGGACAGCAGGGGGGACAGAGGGGACAGCAGGGGACAGAGGGGACATCAGGGGACAGCAGGGGACATGGGGGACAGCAGGGGACAGAGGGGACATCAGGGGACATGGGGGGACATCAGGGGACAGAGGGGACATCAGGGGACAGAGGGGACATCAGGGGACAGCAGGGGATATGGGGGGACAGCATGGGACAGAGGGGACATCAGGGGACAGAGGGGACAGCAGGGGACAGAGGGGACAGCAGGGGACAGCAGGGGACAGAGGGGACAGCAGGGGACAGCAGGGGACAGCAGGGGACAGCAGGGGACAGAGGGGACATCAGGGGACAGAGGGGACAGCAGGGGAGAGAGGGGACAGCAGGGACATGGGGGGACAGCAGGGGACAGCAGGGGACAGCAGGGGACATCAGGGGACATCAGGGGACAGAGGGGACAGCAGGGGACAGCAGGGGACAGCAGGGGACAGCAGGGGACAGAGGGGACATCAGGGGACATCAGGGGACAGCAGGGGACAGAGGGGACATCAGGGGACAGAGGGGACAGCAGGGGACATGGGGGGACAGCAGGGGACAGAGGGGACAGAGGGGACAGCAGGGGACATCAGAGGACAGCAGGGGACAGAGGGGACATCAGGGGACAGCAGGGGACATCAGGGGACAGAGGGGACAGCAGGGGACAGCAGGGGACAGAGGGTACAGAGGGGACAAGAGGGGACAGCAGGGGACAGCAGGGGACAGCAGGGGACATCAGGGGACAGCAGGGACATCAGGGGACATCAGGGGAAAGAGGGGACATCAGGGGACATCAGGGGACATCAGGGGACAGCAGGGGACATCAGGGGACAGAGGGGACAGAGGGGGACATCAGGGGACATGGGGGGACATCAGGGGACAGAGAGGACAGAGGAGACAGAGGGGACAGGAGGGGACAGAGGAGACAGCAGGGGACAGCAGGGGACATGGGGGGACAGCAGGGGACAGCAGGGGACAGCAGGGGACATCAGGGGACATCAGGGGACAGAGGGGACAGCAGGGGACAGCAGGGGACAGCAGGGGACATCAGGGGACATCAGGGGACAGCAGGGGACAGTAGGGGACAGAGGGGACATCAGGGGACAGCAGGGGACAGAGGGGACAGCAGGGGACATCAGGGGACATCAGGGGACAGAGGGGACAGCAGGGGACAGCAGGGGACAGCAGGGGACAGCAGGGGACAGAGGGGACATCAGGGGACATCAGGGGACAGCAGGGGACAGAGGGGACATCAGGGGACAGAGGGGACAGCAGGGGACATGGGGGGACAGCAGGGGACAGCAGGGGACAGAGGGGACAGAGGGGACAGCAGGGGACATCAGAGGACAGCAGGGGACAGAGGGGACAGCAGGGGACAGAGGGACAGCAGGGGACAGCAGGGGACATCAGGGGACAGAGGGGACAGCAGGGGACAGCAGGGGACAGAGGGGACAGAGGGGACAAGAGGGGACAGCAGGGGACAGCAGGGGACAGCAGGGGACATCAGGGGACAGCAGGGACATCAGGGGACATCAGGGGAAAGAGGGGACATCAGGGGACATCAGGGGACATCAGGGGACAGCAGGGGACATCAGGGGACAGAGGGGACAGAGGGGGACATCAGGGGACATGGGGGGACATCAGGGGACAGAGAGGACAGAGGAGACAGAGGAGACAGCAGGGGACAGCAGGGGACAGCAGGGGACAGAGGGGACATCAGGGGACATCAGGGGACATGGGGGGACATCAGGGGACAGAGAGGACAGAGGAGACAGAGGAGACAGCAGGGGACAGCAGGGGACAGCAGGGGACAGAGGGGACAGCAGGGGACAGAGGCGACAGAGGGGACAGGAGGGGACAGAGGGGACAGAGGGGACAGCAGGGGACATGGGGGGACAGCAGGGGACAGCAGGGGACATCAGGGGACATGGGGGGACATCAGGGGACAGAGGGGACATCAGGGGACAGAGGGGACAGAGGGGACAGCAGGGGACAGCAGGGGACAGAGGGGACAGAGGGGACAGCAGGGGACATGGGGGGACATCAGGGGACAGAGGGGACATCAGGGGACAGAGGGGACAGGAGGGGACAGAGGGGACAGCAGGGGACAGAGGGGACAGAGGGGACATCAGGGGACATCAGGGGACAGCAGGGGACAGCAGGGGACAGCAGGGGACAGAGGGGACAGCAGGGGACATCAGGGGACAGAGGGGACAGCAGGGGACAGCAGGGGACATCAGGGGACAGCAGGGGACAGAGGGGACAGAGGAGACAGAGGGGACAGCAGGGGACAGAGGGGACAGAGGGGACAGAGGGGACAGAGGGGACAGCAGGGGGGATGGGACACAGGGAGAGGGGACATCAGGGGACAGAGGGGACAGCAGGGGGGGCAGGGACACAGGGGACATGGGGACACGGGGGGACATCAGGGGGGACACGGGGACACAGAGGGGACACGGGGGGACACGGGGGGACACGGGCGTCAGGATGGCAGCGCCAGGCAGGGGAGGGGGGTGCCAGGGGACAGCGGGGGACGAGGCCACCAGGAGGGGACCCTTGGGGACACCAGAGGGGGGGGGTGGGGGTGTCCCCAGTGTCCCCAATGTCCCCAATGTCCCCAACTCACTTGAAGAGGAAGGAAATCCTCCTGAGGGTGGCGGCCATGCTGTAGATGTCCTCCTCATCCAGGGGGGGGGACTGGGGGGGGACAAGGCCACACGGGTTGGGGACAATGCCAGGGGGGCTGGGGACACCCCACAGGGCTTGGGGACAGTGCCACATGGGTTGGGGACAGTGCCACGGGGGTTGGGGACAGTGCCACGGGGGTTGGGGACAATGCCAGGGGGGTTGGGGACAATTCTATGGAGGTTGGGGACAATGCCAGGGGGGTTGGGGACACCCCACAGGGCTTGGGGACAGTGCCACATGGGTTGGGGACAATTCTATGGGGGTTGGGGACAATGCCACAGGGGTTGGGGACAATGCCAGGGGGGTTGGGGACAATTCTATGGAGGTTGGGGACACCCCATGGGGGTTGGGGACAATGCCATGGGGGTTTGGGGACAATGCCAGGGGGGTTGGGGACAATGCCATGGAGGTTGGGGACACCCCATGGGGCTTGGGGACAACTCTAGGGAGGTGGGGGACAATGCCACACAGGTTGGGGACAGTGCCACGGGGGTTGGGGACAATGCCATGGAGGTTGGGGACAGTGCCATGGGGGTTGGGGACACCCCATGGGGGTTGGGGACAGTGCCACACAAGTTGGGGACACCCAGGGGCCACCCTGCTGCCCACGTCCCCTGCCACCTCCTGGGCCACCAGTGTCCCCACAGGTCCCCGGGATGTCCCCAAGCCCCGGGATGTCCCCAACTCCACCCCAGGGTCCCTTTTGTCCCCAAACCTGGGTCCCTCCTGTACCTGGAGCAGGTTGGTGACATCCTGGTGGCATCCAGGTAGGGGACACCCAGGGGCCACCCTGTTCCCCATGTCCCCTGCCACCTCCTGGGCCACCTCTGCCACCTCCTGGGCCACCAGTGTCCCCAGGGGTCCCCGGGATGTCCCCAACTCCACCCCGGGGTCCCTTTTGTCCCCAAACCTGGGTCCCTCCTCTACCTGGAGCAGGTTGGTGACATCCTGGTGGCATCCAGGCAGGGGCCACCCTGTTCCCCATGTCCCCTGCCACCTCCTGGGCCACCTCTGCCACCTCCTGGGCCACCAGTGTCCCCACAGGTCCCCGGGATGTCCCCAAGCCCTGGGATGTCCCCAACTCCACCCCGGGGTCCCTTTTGTCCCCAAACCCGGGTCCCTCCTGTACCTGGAGCAGGTTGGTGACATCCTGGTGGCATCCAGGTAGGGGACACCCAGGGGCCACCCCGTTCCTCACATCCCCTGCCACCTCCTGGGCCACCTCTGCCACCTCCTGGGCCACCAGTGTCCCCACAGGTGCCCGGGATGTCCCCAACTCCACCCCGGGGTCCCTTTTGTCCCCAAACCTGGGTCCCTCCTCTACCTGGACCAGGTTGGTGACATCCTGGTGGCATCCAGGTAGGGGACACCCAGGGGCCACCCCGTTCCTCACATCCCCTGCCACCTCCTGGGCCACCAGTGTCCCCACAGGTGCCCGGGATGTCCCCAAGCCCCGGGATGTCCCCAACTCCACCCCGGGGTCCCTTTTGTCCCCAGACCCGGGTCCCTCCTCTACCTGGAGCAGGTTGGTGACATCCTGGTGGCATGGGGGTTGGAGACAATGCCACACAAGTTGGGGACACCCAGGGGCCACCCTGCTCCCCACGTGCCCTACGGGTGCCCGGGATGTCCCCAAGCCCTGGGATGTCCCCAACTCCACCCTGGGGTCCCTTTTGTCCCCAAACCTGGGTCCCTCCTCTACCTGGAGCAGGTTGGTGACATCTTGGTGGCATCCAGGTAGGGGACACCCAGGGGCCACCCTGCTCCCCACGTGCCCCACGGGTGCCCGTGATGTCCCCAAGCCCCGGGATGTCCCCAACTCCACCCCGGGGTCCCTTTTGTCCCCAAACCCGGGTCCCTCCTGTACCTGGAGCAGGTTGGTGACATCCTGGTGGCATCCAGGTAGGGGACGCCCTGTTCCCCATGTCCCCTGCCACCTCCTGGGCCACCTCTGCCACCTCCTGGGCCACCAGTGTCCCCACAGGTGCCCGGGATGTCCCCAAGCCCCGGGATGTCCCCAACTCCACCCTGGGGTCCCTTTTGTCCCCAAACCTGGGTCCCTCCTCTACCTGGACCAGGTTGGTGACATCCTGGTGGCATCCAGGTAGGGGACACCCAGGGGCCACCCTGCTCCCCACGTGCCCCACAGGTGCCCGAGATGTCCCCAAGCCCCGGGATGTCCCCAACTCCACCCTGGGCTCCCTTTTGTCCCCAGACCCGGGTCCCTCCTGTACCTGGAGCAGGTTGGTGACATCCTGGTGGCATCCAGGTAGGGGACACCCAGGGGCCACCCTGTTCCCCATGTCCCCTGCCACCTCCTGGGCCACCTCTGCCACCTCCTGGGCCACCAGTGTCCCCAGGGGTCCCCGGGATGTCCCCAACTCCACCCCGGGGTCCCTTTTGTCCCCAGACCCGGGTCCCTCCTGTACCTGGAGCAGGTTGGTGACATCCTGGTGGCACTTGTCAGCCAGGTGGTCGGCCAGGCGGCTCCGGACGAGGTCCCCACGGCCACTCAGGGCCAGCTCCGGGTGACAAAGGGCGTGGAGGGCCCGGGACGCGGCCTCCAGCACCAGGGGCTCCGTGTGCTTCAGAACCACCTCCTGGACCTGCTCCAGAACCAGCTCCAGGTGCTGCGGGGACAGGGACACCTTGGGGACACGGAGGGGACACGGAGAGGACACGGGGACAAAGGGACAAGGGACAGCCTGAAAGATGGGATGGCACCTGGGGACACTGGGGACACCCAAAGGGGACGCTGGGGACACCTGAGGGGACACAGGGGACACCCAAGGGGACACTGGGGACACCTGAGGGGACACAGGGGACACCCCAAGGGGACACTGGGGACACCTGAGGGGACACCGAGAACACCCAAGGGGACACTGGGGACACTGGGGACACCCCAAGGGGACACTGGGGACACCTGAGGGGACACTGGGGACACCTGAGGGGACACTGGGGACACCCCAAGGGGACACTAGGGACACCTGAGGGGACACCGAGAACACCCAAGGGGACACTGGGGACACTGGGGACACCCCAAGGGGACACTGGGGACACCCAAAGGGGACACTGGGGACACCTGAGGGGACACTGGGAACACCCCAAGGGGACACTGGGGACACCCAAAGGGGACACTGGGGACACCCAAGGTGACACTGGGGACACCCCAAGGGGACACTGGGGACACCCAAGGGGACACTGGGGACACTGGGGACACCTGAGGGGACACTGGGGACACCCCAAGGGGACACTGGGGACACCCAAAGGGGACACTGGGGACACCTGAGGGGACACTGGGGACACCCAAGGGGACAATGGGGACACCTGAGGTGACACTGGGGACATCCCAAGGGGACACTGGGGACACCCAAAGGGGACACTGGGGACACCCAAAGGGACAATGGGGACACCTGAGGGGACACTGGGGACACCCCAAGGGGACACTGGGGACACCCAAGGAGACGCTGGGGACACCTCAAGGGGACACTGGGGACACCCAAAGGGGACAATGGGGACACCTGAGGGGACACTGGGGACACCCAAAGGGACACTGGGGACACTGGGGACACCCCAAGGGGACACTGGGGACACCTGAGGGGACACCGAGAACACCCAAGGGGACACTGGGGACACTGGGGACACCCCAAGGGGACACTGGGGACACCTGAGGGGACACTGGGGACACCCAAAGGGGACAATGGGGACACCTGAGGGGACACTGGGGACACCTCAAGGGGACATCCCAAGGGGACATTGGTGGCATCTCATGGGGACACTGGGGACACCCAAGGGGACACTGGGGACACCCCAAAGGGACACTGGGGACACCTGAGGTGACACAGGGGACACCCCAAGGGGACACTGGGGACACCCAAAGGGGACACTGGGGACACCCCAAAGGGACACTGGGGACACCTGAGGTGACACAGGGGACACCCCAAGGGGACACTGGGGACACCTCAAGGGGACACTGGGGACACCCAAAGGGGACACTGGGGACACCTGAGGGGACACTGGGGACACCCCAAGGGGACACTGGGGACACCTGAGGGGACACTGAGGACACCCAAGGGGACACTGGGGACACCCAAAGGGGACAATGGGGACACCCAAGGGGACACTGGGGACACCTGAGGGGACACTGGGGACACCCAAGGGGACACTGGGGACACCCCAAGGGGACATCCCAAGGGGACGTTGGTGACATCTCATGGGGACACTGGGGACACCTGAGGGGACACTGGGGACATCCCAAGGGGACACTGGGGACACCCAAGGGGACGCTGGGGACACCCCAAGGGGACACTGGGGACACCCAAAGGGGACAATGGGGACACCTGAGGGGACACTGGGGACACCCAAGGTGACACTGGGGACACCCAAGGGGACGCTGGGGACACCTCAAGGGGACACTGGGGACACCTCAAGGGGACACTGGGGACACCCAAGGGGACACTGGGGACACCCAAGGGGACATCCCAAGGGGACATTGGTGGCATCTCATGGGGACACTGGGGACACCCCAAGGGGACACCCAAGGGGATGCTGGGGACACCTCAAGGGGACACTGGGGACACCCAAGGGGACACTGGGGACACCCAAAGGGGACACTGGGGACACCTGAGGGGACACTGGGGACACCCAAAGGGGACACTGGGGACACCCCAAGGGGACATCCCAAGGGGACGTTGGTGACATCTCATGGGGACACTGGGGACACCTGAGGGGACACTGGGGACACCCCAAGGGGACACTGGGGACACCCAAGGGGATGCTGGGGACACCTCAAGGGGACACTGGGGACACCCCAAGGGGACACTGGGGACACCCAAAGGGGACACTGGGGACACCCAAGGGGACACTGGGGACACCCCAGGTGACTCTTGAGAGATCCCAAGGGGACATCCCAAGGAGCCACTGGGGACATCCCAAGGGAACACCAGGAACATCCATCCCATGGGGACACTGGGGACACCCCAGGTGACACCCCAGGTGTCCCAGGTGACACTGGGGACATCCCAAGGGGACACAGGGGCCACCCCAGGTGACACTAAGGACCCCCCAGGTGACTCTTGAGAGATCCCAAGGGGACATCTCAGGGAGACACTGGGAACATCCCAAGGGAACACCAGGAACATCCATCCCATGGGGACACTGGGGACACCCCAGGTGACCCAGGTGACCCCCCAGGTGACACAGGTGACACCCCAGGTGACACAGGTGACACCCCAGGTGACCCAGGGGACATCCCAAGGGGACACAGGGGACACCCAAGGAGAGACTGGGGGCATCTCCTGGGGACACTGGGAACATCCCAAGGGAACACCAGGAACATCCATCCCATGGGGACACTGGGGACACCCCAGGTGACACAGGTGACACCCCAGGTGACACAGGTGACACCCCAGGTGACAGAGGTGACCCCCCAGGTGACCCAGGTGACATTGGGGACATCCCAAGGGGATACAGGGGACACCCAAGGAGAGACTGGGGGCATCTCCTGGGGACACTGGGAACATCCCAAGGGAACACCAGGAGCATCCATCCCATGGGGACCCAGGTGACACCCCAGGTGACATTGGGGACATTGGGGCATCCCAAGGTGACCCAGGTGACCCCCCAGGTGACACTGAGGACCCCCCAGGTGTCTCTTGAGAGATCCCAAGGGGACATCTCAGGGAGACACTGGGAACATCCCAAGGGAACACCAGGAACATCCATCCCATGGGGACACTGGGGACACCCCAGGTGACATTGGGGACATCCCAAGGGGACACAGGGGACATCCCAAGGGGAGACTGGGGGCATCTCCTGGGGACACTGGGAACATCCCAAGGGAACACCAGGAACATCCATCCCATGGGGACCCAGGTGACACCCCAGGTGACACCAAGGACCCCCCAGGTGACCCAGGTGACCCCCCAGGTGACACAGGTGACCCCCAAGGTGACACTGAGGACCCCCCAGGTGTCTCTTGAGAGATCCCAAGGGGACATCTCAGAGAGACACCGGGAACATCCCAAGGGAACACCAGGAACATCCATCCCATGGGGACACTGGGGACACCCCAGGTGACATTGGGGACCCCCCAAGTGACACAGGTGACCCCCCAGGTGACACAGGTGTCCCCCCAGGTGTCCCAGGTGACATTGGGGACATCCCAAGGGGACACAGGGGACATCCCAAGGGGAGACTGGGGGCATCTCCTGGGGACACTGGGAACATCCCAAGGGAACACCAGGAACATCCATCCCATGGGGACCCAGGTGACACCCCAGGTGACACCAAGGACCCCCCAGGTGACCCAGGTGACCCCCCAAGTGACACAGGTGACCCCCCAGGTGACCCAGGGGACATCCCAAGGGGACACAGGGGACACCCAAGGAGAGACTGGGGGCATCTCAGGGAGACACCGGGAAACATCCCAAGGGAACACCAGGAACATCCATCCCATGGGGACACTGGGGACACCCCAGGTGACACCGAGGACCCCCCAGGTGACACAGGTGACATTGGGGACATCCCAAGGGGCCACAGGGGCCACCCCAGGTGACACTGAGGACCCCCCAGGTGACTCTTGAGAGATCCCAAGGGGACATCTCAGGGAGACACTGGGAACATCCCAAGGGAACACCAGGAACACCCATCCCATGGGGACACTGGGGACACCCCAGGTGACATTGGGGACCCCCCAGGTGACCCAGGTGTCCCCCCAGGTGACACAGGTGACCCCCCAGGTGACATTGGGGACATCCCAAGGGGCCATAGGGGACACCCAAGGAGAGACTGGGGGCATCTCCTGGGGACACTGGGAACATCCCAAGGGAACACCAGGAACATCCATCCCATGGGGACACAGGTGACACCCCAGGTGACCCAGGTGACACCCCAGGTGACACAGGTGACCCCCAAGGTGACACTGAGGACCCCCCAGGTGACACTGGGGACACCCAAGGGGAGACTGGGGGCATCTCCTGGGGACACTGGGAACATCCCAAGGGAACACCAGGAACATCCATCCCATGGGGACACTGGGGACACCCCAGGTGACATTGGGGACCCCCCAGGTGACCCAGGTGACACCCCAGGTGTCCCAGGTGACATTGGGGACATCCCAAGGGGCCATAGGGGACACCCAAGGGGAGATTGGGGGCATCTCCTGGGGACACTGGGAACATCCCAAGGGAACACCAGGAACACCCATCCCATGGGGACACTGGGGACACCCCAGGTGACATTGGGGACCCCCCAGGTGACCCAGGTGACACCCCAGGTGTCCCAGGTGACATTGGGGACATCCAAGGGGACACAGGGGACACCCAAGGGAAGACTGGGGGCATCTCCTGGGGACACTGGGAACATCCCAAGGGAACACCAGGAACATCCATCCCATGGGGACACAGGTGACACCCAAGGTGACCCAGGTGACACCCCAGGTGACACCCAAGGTGACACTGAGGACCCCCCAGGTGACCCAGGGGACATCCCAAGGGGCCATAGGGGACACCCAAGGGGAGATTGGGGGCATCTCCTGGGACACTGGGAACATCCCAAGGGAACACCAGGAACATCCATCCCATGGGGACACTGGGGACACCCCAGGTGACCCAGGTGACACCCCAGGTGACACAGGTGACACCCCAGGTGACACAGGTGACCCCCCAGGTGACATTGGGGACATCCCAAGGGGCCACAGGGCACACCCAAGGAGAGACTGGGGGCATCTCCTGGGGACACTGGGAACATCCCAAGGGAACACCAGGAACATCCATCCCATGGGGACACTGGGGACCCCCCAGGTGACACAGGTGACCCCCCAGGTGTCCCCCCAGGTGTCCCAGGTGACATTGGGGACATCCCAAGGGGACACAGCGGACACCCAAGGGGAGATTGGGGGCATCTCCTGGGGACACTGGGAACATCCCAAGGGAACACCAGGAACATCCATCCCATGGGGACCCTGGGGACACCCCAGGTGACCCAGGTGACACCCCAGGTGACCCAGGTGACACCCCAGGTGACACAGGTGACCCCCAAGGTGACACTGAGGACCCCCCAGGTGACACTGGGGACACCCAAGGGGAGACTGGGGGCATCTCCTGGGGACACTGGGAACATCCCAAGGGAACACCAGGAACATCCATCCCATGGGGACCCAGGTGACACCCCAGGTGACATTGGGGACCCCCCAGGTGACACAGGTGACATTGGGGACATCCCAAGGGGCCATAGGGGACACCCAAGGGGAGACTGGGGGCATCTCATGGGGACACTGGGAACATCCCAAGGGAACACCAGGAACATCCATCCCATGGGGACCCAGGTGACACCCCAGATGACCCAGGTGACACCCCAGGTGACCCAGGTGACCCCCCAGGTGTCCCAGGTGACATTGGGGACATCCCAAGGGGACACAGGGGACACCCAAGGGGAGATTGGGGGCATCTCCTGGGGACACTGGGAACATCCCAAGGGAACACCAGGAACATCCATCCCATGGGGACACTGGGGACACCCCAGGTGACCCAGGTGACACCCCAGGTGACACAGGTGACCCCCCAGGTGACATTGGGGACATCCCAAGGGGCCATAGGGGACACCCAAGGAGAGACTGGGGGCATCTCCTGGGGACACCGGGAACATCCCAAGGGAACACCAGGAACACCCATCCCATGGGGACACTGGGACACCCCAGGTGACACAGGTGACCCCCCAGGTGACACAGGTGACCCCCCAGGTGACATTGGGGACACCCAAGGGGAGACTGGGGGCATCTCCTGGGGACACTGGGAACATCCAAGGGAACACCAGGAACATCCATCCCATGGGGACCCAGGTGACCCCCCAGGTGACACAGGTGACACCCCAGGTGACATTGGGGACATCCCAAGGGGACACAGGGGACACCCAAGGGGACACAGGGAACACCCCAGGTGACACAGGTGACCCCCAAGGTGACACTGAGGACCCCCCAGGTGACTCTTGAGAGATCCCAAGGGAACATCCCAAGGGAACACCAGGAACATCCATCCCATGGGGACACTGGGGACACCCCAGGTGACATTGGGGACCCCCCAGGTGACACAGGTGACCCCCCAGGTGTCCCCCCAGGTGTCCCAGGGGGTGGCATCACCTTCTCCATCCTCCCTGTGCAGTAGACCCCAAGCTCCAGTCCCTGCAGCACCTCCAGGAGCGGCGCCGCCTTCTCCGCATCGGCGGAAAACTGGGAATAAAAAAGGAATAAAAAGGGAATAAAAAAAGGGGGGGAGGGGGTCAGGGGGGGGGAGGGGGTGAGGGGGGGTCCCCAATTCCTGGGAAAAAAATTGGGAAGGGCTCTGCCCCCCCTGACCTTTGCCAGGAGCTGGGGAAGGGCTGGGATGAGGCAGAGGCTGAGCCGGGTCCTTTCCTCCTCCTGAGCCTTTCGCTGGCGGGAGGAGGGCTGGGAATGGGGGGAAAAGTGGAGAAATGGGAAAAAAAATGGGATAAATGGGATAAAATGGGATAAAATGGGATAAATGGGATAAATGGGATGGGATGGGGTGGGATAAATGGGAGAAATGGGATAAAAAATGGGATAAAATGGGATAAATGGGATGAGATGGGATGGGGTGGGGTGGATGGGATAAATGGGATAAAATGGGATAAATGGGATAAAATGGGATAAAATGGGATAAAATGGGATAAATGGGATAAATGGGATGGGGTGGGATAAATGGGATGGGGTGGAATGGGATAAATAGGAGAAATGGGAGAAATGGGATAAATAGGATGGGATGGGGTGGATGGGATAAAATGGGATAAAATGGGATAAATGGGATAAAATGGGATAAAATGGGATAAAATGGGATAAATGGGATAAATGGGATGGGGTGGGATAAATGGGATGGGGTGGAACGGGATAAATGGGATCAAATGGGATAAAATGGGATAAATGGGATAAAAAATGGATAAATGGGATAAATGGGATAAATGGGATGGGGTGGAATGGGATAAATGGGATCAAATGGGATAAAATGGGATAAATGGGATGGGGTGGAATGGGATAAATGGGATTAAAAATGGGATAAATGGGATAAATGGGATAAACAGGATGGGATGGGGTGGATGGGGTGGGATAAATGGGATAAAATGGGATAAAATGGGATAAATGGGATAAAATGGGATGGGGTAGAATGGGAGAAATGGGAGAAATGGGAGAAATGGGATAAAATGGGATAAATGGGATAAATGGGATGGGGTAGAATGGGATAAATGGGAGAAATGGGAGAAATGGGATAAAATGGGATAAAATGGATGGGGTGGGATAAATGGGAGAAATGGGATAAATGGGATGGGATGGGGTGGGATAAATGGGATAAAATGGGATAAATGGGATAAAATGGGATGGGGTGGAATGGGATAAATGGGATAAATGGGATGGGGTGGGGTGGGATGGATGGAATGGGATAAATGGGATAAATGGGATGGGGTGGATGGGGGAAATGGGATAGGGTGGGGTGGGATAAATGGGATAAAAGGGGATAAATGGGATAATAGAAATGGGATAAATGGGATAAAATGGGATAAATGGGATAAATGGGATGGGTGGAGGGGGAAATGGGACAGGGTGGGGTGGATAAATGGGATGGGATGGGGTGGGATAAATGGGATAAATGGGATGTGATGGAGGGGATAAATGGGATAGGGTGGGGTGGGATGGGATGGAGGAGATGGGATGGATGGGATAGATGGGATGGGATGGGGTGGATAAACAGGATAAATGGGATGGGGTGGAGGGGAGAAATGGGATGGGATGGGGTGGGGTGGAATGGGATGGATGGGATGGGATGGAGGAGATGGGATGGATGGGATGGGATGGGATGGGATGGGATGGATGGGATGGGATGGATGGGATAAATGGGATAGGGTGGGGTGGGATAAATGGGATGGGATGGGGTGGGGTGGATGGGATAAATGGGATAAATGGGAGAAATGGGATAAATGGGATAAAATGGGATAAATGGGATAAATGGGATGGGGTGGAGGGGGAAATGGGATAGGGTGGGGTGGGATAAATGGGATGGGATGGGGTGGGGTGGATGGGATAAATGGGATAAATGGGATAAATGGGATGGGATGGGACGAGGGCTGAAAATGGGGGTGGGCTCAGAGGTGTCAGGGGGGGGGCTCAGAGGTGTCAGGGGGGGGGCTCAGAGGTCTTGGGGGGGCTCAGAGGTGTCAGGGGGGGGCTCAGAGGTGTCAGGGGGGGCTCCGAGGTCTCGGGGGGGCTCAGAGGTGTCAGGGGGGGCTCAGAGGTGTCAGGGGGGGGCTCAGAGGTGTCAGGGGGGGCTCAGAGGTGTCAGGGGGGGGCTCAGAGGTGTCAGGGGGGGCTCAGAGGTGTCAGGGGGGGCTCAGAGGTGTCAGGGGGGGGCTCAGAGGTGTCAGGGGGGGCTCAGAGGTGTCGGGGGGGGCTCCGAGGTCTCGGGGGGGCTCAGAGGTGTCAGGGGGGGGCTCAGAGGTCTCGGGGGGGCTCAGAGGTGTCAGGGGGGGGCTCAAAGGTGTCAGGGGGGGCTCAGAGATGTCAGGGGGGGCTCCGAGGTGTCAGGGGGGGCTCAGAGGTGTCAGGGGGGGGCTCAGAGGTGTCAGGGGGGGCTCAGAGGTCTTGGGGGGGGCTCAGAGGTGTCAGGGGGGGCTCAGAGGTGCCAGGGGGGGCTCCGAGGTGTCAGGGGGGGCTCCGAGGTGTCAGGGGGGGGCTCAGAGGTTTCAGGGGGGGCTCAGAGGTGTCAGGGGGGGGCTCAGAGGTGTCAGGGGGGGGGCTCAGAGGTGTCAGGGGGGGGCTCAGAGGTTTCAGGGGGGGCTCAGAGGTGTCAGGGGGGGCTCAGAGGTGTCAGGGGGGGCTCAGAGGTGTCAGGGGGGGGCTCAGAGGTGTCGAGGGGGCTCAGAGGTGTCAGGGGGGGCTCAGAGGTGTCAGGGGGGGCTCAGAGGTGTCGGGGGGGGCTCAGAGGTGTCAGGGGGGGCTCAGAGGATCCAGGGGGGGCTCAGAGGTGTCAGGGGGGGGCTCAGAGGTGTCAAGGGGGGCTCCAAAGTGTTGGGGGGGGGCTCTGAGGTGTCAGGGGGAGGCTCAGAGGTGTCAGGGGGGGCTCAGAGGATCCAGGGGGGGCTCAGAGGTGTCAGGGGGGGGCTCAGAGGTGTCAGGGGGGCTCAGAGGTGTCAGGGGGGGGCTCTGAGGTGTCAGGGGGGGCTCAGAGGTGTCAGGGGGGGGCTCAGAGGTGTCAGGGGGGCTCAGAGGTGTCAGGGGGGGGCTCAGAGGTGTCAGGGGGGGGCTCAGAGGTATCAGGGGGGGCTCAGAGGTGTCAGGGGGGGCTCAGAGGTGTCAGGGGGGGGCTCAGAGGTGTCAGGGGGGGGCTCAGAGGTCTTGGGGGGGGCTCAGAGGTGTCAGGGGGGCTCAGAGGTGCCAGGGGGGGCTCCGAGGTGTCAGGGGGGGGCTCAGAGGTGTCAGGGGGGGGCTCAGAGGTGTCAGGGGGGACTCAGAGGTGTCAGGGGGGGCTCAGAGGTCTTGGGGGGGCTCAGAGGTGTCAGGGGGGGGCTCCGAGGTGTCGGGGGGGCTCAGAGGTGTCAGGGGGGGCTCAGAGGTCTTGGGGGGGCTCAGAGGTGTCGGGGGGGCTCAGAGGTCTTGGGGGGGCTCAGAGGTGTCAGGGGGGGCTCAGAGGTCTTGGGGGGGCTCCGAGGTGTCAGGGGGGGCTCAGAGGTGTCGGGGGGGGCTCAGAGGTGTCAGGGGGGGGGCTCAGAGGTCTTGGGGGGGCTCAGAGGTGTCAGGGGGGGCTCAGAGGTGTTGGGGGGGGGCTCAGAGGTTTCAGGGGGGGCTCAGAGGTGTTCGGGGGGGGGGCTCAGAGGTCTCGGGGGGGCTCAGAGGTGTCAGGGGGGGCTCAGAGGTGTCAGGGGGGGGCTCTGAGGTGTCAGGGGGGGCTCAGAGGTGTCAGGGGGGGGCTCAGAGGTGTCAGGGGGGCTCAGAGGTATCAGGGGGGCTCCGAGGTGTCAGGGGGGCTCAGAGGTGTCAGGGGGGGCTCAGAGGTGTCAGGGGGGGGCTCAGAGGTGTCAGGGGGGGCTCAGAGGTCTTGGGGGGGGCTCAGAGGTGTCAGGGGGGGCTCAGAGGTGCCAGGGGGGGCTCCGAGGTGTCAGGGGGGGGCTCAGAGGTGTCAGGGGGGGGCTCAGAGGTGTCAGGGGGACTCAGAGGTGTCAGGGGGGCTCAGAGGTCTTGGGGGGGCTCAGAGGTGTCAGGGGGGGCTCAGAGGTGTCAGGGGGGGGCTCAGAGGTGTCAGGGGGGGCTCAGAGGTGTCAGGGGGGCTCAGAGGTGTCAGGGGGGGGCTCAGAGGTGTCAGGGGGGCTCAGAGGTCTTGGGGGGGCTCAGAGGTGTCAGGGGGGGCTCAGAGGTGTCGGGGGGGGCTCAGAGGTGTCAGGGGGGGCTCAGAGGTGTCAGGGGGGCTCAGAGGTGTCAGGGGGGGCTCAGAGATGTCAGGGGGGCTCCAAGGTGTCGGGGGGGGGGCTCAGAGGTGTCAGGGGGGGCTCAGAGGTGTCAGGGGGGGCTCAGAGGTGTCGGGGGGGGGCTCTGAGGTGTCAGGGGGGGCTCAGAGGTGTCGGGGGGGTGCTCAGAGGTGTCAGGGGGGCTCAGAGGTGTCAGGGGGGGCTCTGAGGTGTCAGGGGGGGCTCAGAGGTGTCAGGGGGGCTCAGAGGTATCAGGGGGGGCTCAGAAGTGTCGGGGGGGGCTCAGAGGTGTCAGGGGGGGCTCAGAGGTGTCAGGGGGGCTCAGAGGTGTCAGGGGGGGCTCAGAGGTGTCGGGGGGGGGGCTCAGAGGTGTCAGGGGGGGGCTCAGAGGTGTCAGGGGGGGGGGCTCAGAGGTGTCAGGGGGGGCTCAGAGGTGTCGGGGGGGGGCTCAGAGGTGTCGGGGGGGGGCTCAGAGGTGTCAGGGGGGGCTCAGAGGTGTCGGGGGGGGGGCTCAGAGGTGTCAGGGGGGGCTCAGAGGTGTCGGGGGGGGGCTCAGAGGTGTCAGGGGGGGGCTCAGAGGTGTCAGGGGGGGCTCAGAGGTGTCAGGGGGGGGCTCAGAGGTGTCAGGGGGGGGCTCAGAGGTGTCAGGGGGGGGCTCAGAGGTGTCAGGGGGGGGCTCCGAGGTGTCAGGGGGGGCTCAGAGGTGTCAGGGGGGGCTCAGAGGTGTCAGGGGGGGGCTCAGAGGTGTCAGGGGGGGGCTCAGAGGTGTCAGGGGGGGCTCCGAGGTGTCAGGGGGGGGCTCAGAGGTGTCAGGGGGGGGCTCAGAGGTGTCAGGGGGGGCTCAAAGGTGTCAGGGGGGGCTCAGAGGTGTCAGGGGGGGCTCCGAGGTGTCAGGGGGGGCTCAGAGGTGTCAGGGGGGGCTCCGAGGTGTCGGGGGGGGCTCAGAGGTCTCGGGGGGGCTCCGAGGTCTTGGGGGGGCTCAGAGGTGTCAGGGGGGGCTCAGAGGTTTCAGGGGGGGGCTCAGAGGTGTCAGGGGGGGGCTCAGAGGTGTCAGGGGGGGGCTCAGAGGTGTCAGGGGGGGGCTCAGAGGTGTCAGGGGGGGGCTCAGAGGTCTCGGGGGGGCTCAGAGGTGTCAGGGGGGGGCTCAGAGGTGTCAGGGGGGGGCTCCGAGGTCTCGGGGGGGCTCAGAGGTGTCAGGGGGGGCTCCGAGGTGTCGGGGGGGGCTCAGAGGTGTCAGGGGGGGACTCCGAGGTCTCGGGGGGGCTCAGAGGTGTCAGGGGGGGCTCAGAGGTGTCAGGGGGGGGCTCAGAGGTGTTGGGGGGGGCTCAGAGGTGTCAGGGGGGGCTCAGAGGTCTTGGGGGGGCTCAGAGGTGTCAGGGGGGGGCTCAGAGGTGTCAGGGGGGGCTCAGAGGTGTCAGGGGGGCTCAGAGGTGTCAGGGGGGGCTCCGAGGTGTCAGGGGGGGGCTCAGAGGTGTCAGGGGGGGCTCAGAGGTGTCAGGGGGGCTCAGAGGTGTCAGGGGGGGCTCAGAGATGTCAGGGGGGGCTCAGAGGTGTCAGGGGGGGCTCTGAGGTCTCGGGGGGGCTCAGAGGTATCAGGGGGGGCTCAGAAGTGTCGGGGGGGCTCAGAGGTGTCAGGGGGGGCTCAGAGGTGTCAGGGGGGGCTCAGAGGTGTCGGGGGGGGCTCAGAGGATCCAGGGGGGGCTCAGAGGTTTCAGGGGGGGGCTCAGAGGTGTCAAGGGGGGCTCCAAAGTGTTGGGGGGGGGCTCTGAGGTGTCAGGGGGAGGCTCAGAGGTGTCAAGGGGGAGCTCAGAGGTATCAGGGGGGGGCTCAGAGGTGTCAGGGGGGGCTCAGAGGTGTCAGGGGGGGCTCAGAGGTGTCGGGGGGGGCTCCGAGGTGTCAGGGGGGGGCTCAGAGGTGTCAGGGGGGGCTCAGAGGTGTCAGGGGGGGCTCAGAGGTCTCGGGGGGGGCTCAGAGGTGTCAGGGGGGGGCTCAGAGGTCTCGGGGGGGCTCAGAGGTGTCGGGGGGTGCTCAGAGGTGTCAGGGGGGGCTCAGAGGTGTCAGGGGGGGGCTCAGAGGTGTCAGGGGGGGGGCTCAGAGGTCTTGGGGGGGGCTCACAGGTGTCGGGGGGGGCTCAGAGGTGTCAGGGGGGGACTCAGAGGTGCCAGGGGGGGCTCAGAGGTGTCGGGGGGGTTTTTTTGGGGTCCCCCCCCCCCTCCCTGGCACCTTCTTAGCAGGCCCACGGCCCACGGGTGGTTGCCCCACGGCTGCTTGGGCCACGCTGGCTGCCAGGATTTCCACCAGTGCCTTCTCCTGCCTGTCTGCCAAGGCTGGAAGATTTGGGGGAGGGGGTTTTTTTTTTTAGGAAATAAAGGAGAATTCGGGGTTTTTTGGTTTTTTTTTTTGGGGGTGGGAGGGGGTTCCCTACCCTCGTGGGGGGATTTTTCCAGCAGCAGGGAGGTGATGGTGTCCCAGTCCCTCTAACTGGGAACCAGCACAGTCCCACAGACTGTCCACCAGGTAGACCGCGTGCTCGTGGAGCTGGGGGGGGGGACACGGGGACCCTCAGAGGAAGGTGGGGACCCCCCCTCTGTCCCCCCGTTTGCCTTCTGTCCCCCCCCACCCCCCCTCTCACCTCGCTCTCCAGGAAAAAATTCAGGAGCAGGCGGAAAAAGTTTTTGGTGGCCCCAGGGCTGGGGGGCTCCGGGTCCCCCCCACGGGGGTTCAGCAGCCTGGGGACACGGGGGGGACACCCTGAGCCCACCCGGGGGGTGACCCCCACGGGGGGGACACGGGGGACACCCTGAGCCCACCCAGGGGACACCCTGAGCCCACCCAGGGGGTGACCCCCAGGGGGGGGACACAAGGGTCCCCATGAGCTCACCTGGGGGTCCCCGTGAGCCCACCCGGGGTGGGGGGGACATTGGGGTCCCCATGAGCCCACCCAGGGTGTGACCCCCACAGGGGGGACACAAGGGTCCCCGTGAGCCCACCCGGGGGGTGACCCCCAGGGGGTCCCCGTGAGCCCACTCAGGGTGTGACCCCCAAGGGGGGGACATGAGGGTCCCCATGAGCCCACCTGGGGGTCCCTGTGAGCCCACCCAGGGTGTGACCCCCACAGGGGGGACACAGGGGACACCCTGAGCCCACCCGGGGTGTGACCCCCAGGGGGTCCTCGTGAACCCACCCAGGGGGGTGACCCCCAAGGGGGGGGGACATCGGGGTCCCCATGAGCCCACCCAGGGTGTGACCCCCACAGGGGGGACACGAGGGTCCCCATGAGCTCACCTGGGGGTCCCCATGAGCCCACCCAGGGTGTGACCCCCAGGGGGTCCCCGTGAGCCCACCCAGGGTGGGGGGGACATTGGGGTCCCCGTGAGCCCACCCAGGGGGTGACCCCCACGGGGGGGGACACAAGGGTCCCCATGAGCTCACCTGGGGGTCCCCGTGAGCCCACCCAGGGGGTGACCCCCATGGAGGGGACATGGGGGACACCCTGAGCCCACCCGGGGTGTGACCCCCAGGGGGTCCCCGTGAGCCCACCCAGGGTGGGGGGGACATTGGGGTCCCCGTGAGCCCACCCAGGGGGTGACCCCCACGGGGGGGACACGGGGGACACCCTGAGCCCACTCAGGGTGTGACCCCCAGGGGGTCCCCGTGAGCCCACTCAGGGTGTGACCCCCACAGGGGGGACACGGGGGACACCCTGAGCCCACCCAGGGGGTGACCCCCACGGGGTCCCCGTGAGCCCACTCAGGGTGGGGGGGACATTGGGGTCCCCGTGAGCCCACCCAGGGTGTGACCCCCACGGAGGGGACACGGGGGACACCCTGAGCCCACCCGGGGGTGACCCCCACAGGGGGGGACATTGGGGTCCCCATGAGCCCACCTGGGGGTCCCCGTGAGCCCACTCAGGGTGTGACCCCCACAGGGGGGACACGAAGGTCCCCATAAGCCCACCTGGGGGTCCCTGTGAGCCCACCCGGGGGGTGACCCCCAGGGGGTCCTCGTGAACCCACCCAGGGTGTGACCCCCACAGGGGGGGACATTGGGGTCCCCATGAGCCCACCCAGGGTGTGACCCCCACGGGGGGGGACACGAGGGTCCCCATGAGCCCACCTGGGGGTCCCCGTGAGCCCACCCAGGGTGTGACCCCCAGGGGGACCCTGTGAGCCCACTCAGGGTGTGACCCCCAAGGGGGGGGACATTGGGGTCCCCGTGAGCCCACCTGGGGGTCCCCGTGAGCCCACCCGGGGGGTGACCCCCAGGAGGTCCCCATGAGCCCACTCAGGGTGTGACCCCCACAGGGGGGACACGGGGGACACCCTGAGCCCACCCAGGGGGTGACCCCCACGGGGTCCCCATGAGCCCACCCAGGGTGTGACCCCCAGGGGGTCCCCGTGAGCTCACTCAGGGTGTGACCCCCACAGGGGGGACACGAGGGTCCCCATGAGCCCACCTGGGGGTCCCCGTGAGCCCACCCAGGGTGTGACCCCCACGGGGGGGACACAGGGGGAGGAGGAGGAGGAGGAGGAGGGGGAGGTGACCCCACTGGTGACCACAGGGCCGTGGGAGCAGCTGACCCAGCTCGTGCCAGCCTCGTGCTCTCCCCGTGGCCACCCCGAGCTCCTTCGGGGTGGGGTTTGCTACGAGGTGACCACGGGATGGCCATGGGGGGGTGGAGGAGGGGGGGGGGGGGTGTTAGGGGGTTGTGGAGTGGGTTGTGGAGTGGGGGGAAAACCCCCGTGGACCCCATCCCCCTCCCCCCCCCCCTTCCCCTCCTCACTTTCGGTAGAGGAAGAGCCCGGCGGCGGCGGCCAAAGCGCGGTTGGAGACGAAGACCACGGGGTAGATGCTGTGACAATCCTCCTCTGTCAGGGCCTCCTCCATGTTCCTGCACCACAGCACCCACGGGGTCCCCTCGGAGCCCGGAGCCACCCCCTGTGTCCCCCCACGCCCCCCCCGTGACCCCCCACTCCCCCCACTCACTCGAGGATCAGCGTCAGCAGCTTCACCGCCTCCACGGCCACCTCGGGCTCCTTGTCGAGGACCATGGCCACCATGCGGGGCTGGGGACAGGGACACGGGTGGGTGACAGCCCGTGGGACGCTGTCTAAGGGGGGCTGAGGAAGGGGACAAGCCACCAGGACACCAGGGGACACAAGGGGACACGAGGGGACACGAGGGGGCACGGCCACACCGAGCTCTTCCTCGTCCCGGGACGCGGTGGTGGCACCGGTGGGGACACAGGAGGGTCCCCAGCCCAATGTCCCCAAGGTCCTAACCCTAACCCCAGGACATGTGGGGACACAGCTGAGGTTGGGGACAAGCCACCAGGACACCAGGGGACACGAGGGGACACCAGGGGACACGGCCACACCGAGCTCTTCCTTGTCCCGGGACATGGTGGTGGCACCGGTGGGGACACAGGAGGGTCCCCAGCCCAATGTCCCCACCCCAGTGTCCCCACCCCAACCCCAATGTCCCCAACCCTTAGGACATGGGAGGGGACACACCTGAGGTAGGGGACAAGCCACCAGGACACCAGGGGACACGAGGGGGCACGGCCACACCGAGCTCTTCCTTGCCCCAGGACACGGTGGTGGCACCGGTGGGGACACAGGAGGGTCCCCAAGGTTGGTCCCTAACCCTCGTGTCCCCAACCCTAATGTCCCTAAGGAAGGTCCCTGAGCCCCAGGACATGGGGGGGGACACAGCTGAGGTTGGGGACAAGCCACCAGGACACCAGGGGACACGAGGGGGCACGGCCACACCGAGCTTTTCCTCATCCCAGGACACAGCGGTGGCACCGGTGGGGACACAGGAGGGTCCCCAGCCCAATGTCCCCAGCCCAATGTCCCCAAGGTCCTAACCCTAACCCCAGGACATGTGGGGACACAGCTGAGGTTGGGGACAAGCCACCAGCACCAGGGGACACCAGGGGACACGAGGGGGCACGGCCACACCGAGCTCCTCCTCGTCCCGGGACACGGTGGTGGCACCGGTGGGGACACAGGAGGGTCCCCAGCCCAACGTCCCCACCCCAACCCCAATGTCCCCAACCCTTAGGACATGGGAGGGGACACACCTGAGGTTGGGGACAAGCCACCAGGACACCAGGGGACACGAGGGGACACGAGGGGGCACGGCCACACCGAGCTCTTCCTCGTCCCAGGACGCGGCGGTGGCACTGGTGGGGACACAGGAGGGTCCCCAGCCCAATGTCCCCACCCCAATGTCCCCAAGGTCCTAACCCTAACCCCAGGACATGTGGGGACACAGCTGAGGTTGGGGACAAGCCACCAGGACACCAGGGGACACCAGGGGACACGAGGGGGCACGGCCACACCGAGCTCCTCCTCGTCCCGGGACACGGTGGTGGCACCGGTGGGGACACAGGAGGGTCCCCAGCCCAACGTCCCCACCCCAACCCCAATGTCCCCAACCCTTAGGACATGGGAGGGGACACACCTGGGGTAGGGGACAAGCCACCAGCACCAGGGGACACGAGGGGACATGAGGTGACACGGCCACACCGAGCTCTTCCTCGTCCCGGGACACGGTGGTGGCACCAGTGGGGACACAGGAGGGTCCCCAAGGTTGGTCCCTAACCCTCGTGTCCCCAACCCTAATGTCCCTAAGGAAGGTCCCTGAGCCCCAGGACATGGGGGGGGACACAGCTGAGGTTGGGGACAAGCCACCAGGACACCAGGGGACACCAGGGGACACGAGGTGACACGAGGTGGCAGGGCCACACCGAGCTCTTCCTCATCCCAGGACGCGGTGGTGGCACCGGTGGGGACACAGGAGGGTCCCCAGCCCAATGTCCCCACCCCAGTGTCCCCACCCCAACCCCAATGTCCCCAACCCTTAGGACATGGGAGGGGACACACCTGGGGTAGGGGACAAGCCACCAGCACCAGGGGACACGAGGGGACATGAGGTGACACGGCCACACCGAGCTCTTCCTCGTCCCGGGACACAGTGGTGGCACCGGTGGGGACACAGGAGGGTCCCCAGGTTTGTCCCTAACCCTAATGTCCCTAAGGAAGGTCCCTGAGCCCCAGGACACGTGGGGACACAGCTGAGGTAGGGGACAAGCCACCAGGACACCAGGGGACACGAGGGGACACGAGGGGGCAGGGCCACACCGAGCTCTTCCTCATCCCAGGACGCGGTGGTGGCACCAGTGGGGACACAGGAGGGTCCCCAGCCCAATGTCCCCACCCCAGTCTCCCCACCCCAACCCTAATGTCCCCAACCCTTAGGACATGGGAGGGGACACACCTGAGGTTGGGGACAAGCCACCAGGACACCAGGGGACACGAGGGTGACACGGCCACACCGAGCTCTTCCTTGTCCCAGGACACGGTGGTGGCACCGGTGGGGACACAGGAGGGTCCCCAGCCCAATGTCCCCACCCCAGTGTCCCCAAGGTCCTAACCCTAACCCCAGGACACGTGGGGACACAGCTGAGGTTGGGGACAAGCCACCAGCACCAGGGGACACGAGGGGACACGAGGTGGCACGGCCACACCGAGCTTTTCCTCATCCCAGGACGCGGCGGTGGCACCGGTGGGGACACAGGAGGGTCCCCAGCCCAAGGTTGGTCCCTGACCCTTATGTCCCCAACCCTAATGTCCCTAAGGAAGGTCCCTGAGCCCCAGGACATGGGGGGGGACACAGCTGAGGTTGGGGACAAGCCACCAGGACACCAGGGGACACGAGGTAACACGGCCACACCGAGCTTTTCCTCATCCCAGGACACAGCGGTGGCACCGGTGGGGACACAGGAGGGTCCCCAGCCCAATGTCCCCACCCCAGTGTCCCCAAGGTCCTAACCCTAACCCCAGGACATGTGGGGACACAGCTGAGGTTGGGGACAAGCCACCAGGACACCAGGGAACACCAGGGGACACGAGGGGACATGAGGTGGCAGGGCCACACCGAGCTCTTCCTCGTCCCGGGACACGGTGGTGGCACCGGTGGGGACACAGGAGGGTCCCCAGCCCAATGTCCCCAGCCCAATGTCCCCAAGGTCCTAACCCTAACCCCAGGACATGTGGGGACACAGCTGAGGTTGGGGACAAGCCACCAGCACCAGGGGACACGAGGGGACACGAGGGGGCAGGGCCACACCGAGCTCTTCCTTGTCCCGGGACACGGTGGTGGCACCGGTGGGGACACAGGAGGGTCCCCAGCCCAATGTCCCCACCCTAACCCTAATGTCCCCAACCCTTAGGACATGGGAGGGGACACACCTGAGGTTGGGGACAAGCCACCAGGACACCAGGGGACACCAGGGGACACGAGGGGACACGAGGGGACATGGCCACACCGAGCTCCTCCTTGCCCCAGGACGTGGCGATGGCACCGGTGGGGACGTCCCCTGGGGCAGGAGGGTCCCCAGCCCAATGTCCCCACCCCAACCCTAATGTCCCCAACCCTTAGGACATGGGAGGGGACACAGCTGAGGTTGGGGACAAGCCACCAGGACACCAGGGGACACGAAGGGACACGAGGGGACACGAGGGGGCAGGGCCACACCGAGCTCTTCCTCATCCCAGGACGCGGCGGTGGCACCGGTGGGGACACAGGAGGGTCCCCAGCCCAATGTCCCCACCCCAGTGTCCCACCCCAACCCTAATGTCCCCAACCCTTAGGACATGGGAGGGGACACACCTGGGGTAGGGGACAAGCCACCAGGACACCAGGGGACACGAGGGGACATGAGGGGACACAAAGGGACACGAGGTGGCAGGGCCACACCGAGCTCTTCCTTGTCCCAGGATGCGGTGGTGGCACCGGTGGGGACACAGGAGGGTCCCCAAGGTTGGTCCGTAACCCTAATGTCCCCAACCCTAATGTCCCTAAGGAAGGTCCCTGAGCCCCAGGACACGTGGGGACACAGCTGAGGTTGGGGACAAGCCACCAGGACACCAGGGGACACCAGGGGACACGAGGTGGCAGGGCCACACCAAGCTCTTCCTCATCCCAGGACGCGGCGGTGGCACCGGTGGGGACGTCCCCTGGGGCAGGAGGGTCCCCAGCCCAATGTCCCCACCCCAGTGTCCCCACCCCAACCCTAATGTCCCCAACCCTCAGGACATGGGAGGGGGACACACCTGAGGTAGGGGACAAGCCACCAGGACACCAGGGGACACGAGGTGACATGGCCACACCGAGCTCCTCCTCGTCCCAGGATGTGGCGGTGGCACCAGTGGGGACACAGGAGGGTCCCCAGCCCAATGTCCCCACCCCAGTGTCCCCACCCCAACTCTAATGTCCCCAACCCTTAGGACACACCTGAGGTTGGGGACAAGCCACCAGGACACCAGGGGACACAAAGGGACACGAGGGGGCACGGCCACACTGAGCTCTTCCTCATCCCAGGACGTGGCGGTGGCACCGGTGGGGACACAGGAGGGTCCCCAAGGTTTGTCCCTAACCCTCGTGTCCCCAACCCTAATGTCCCTAAGGAAGGTCCCTGAGCCCCAGGACAGTGGGGGGGACACACCTGAGGTTGGGGACAAGCCACCAGGACACCAGGGGACACCAGGGGACACGAGGTGACACGGCCACACCGAGCTCTTCCTCATCCCAGGACGCGGCGGTGGCACCGGTGGGGACACAGGAGGGTCCCCAGCCCAATGTCCCCACCCCAGTCTCCCCACCCCAACCCCAATGTCCCCAACCCTCAGGACAGGGGTGAGGCCACCCCTTTGCTCACCTTGAAGCGACTGGTGAAGAGCTCCATGTGCGTGGCCGTGCCCGGGTGGCCGTAGAGCCCCTGCAGCGCCTTGACGCACTGCAGCCTCACCTCCTTCTGCTGTGGGGGGGGGAAACAAAACACGACCCCCCCCGAATTTTGTCAGCGGGACCCCCGGGCCACCCCCCCAGCCCTGGGGAGCCCCCCCAAACCTTGTCGTGCAGGGTCCAGCCGATGTACTTGAGGTAGCTGTCGGTGAGGAAGGAGGCGGCCGAGCGGCGCATCCAGGTCCCCAGCTCCTCCATGCAGATGGCGCGGATTTCGGGCACCACGTCCCTGGGACAGGGGCACCCGAGGCTCCACCCCCTCCTTGGGACCCCCCCGAGACCCCCCCACCCACCCCCCTGCCCCTCCCGACCTGTAACGATGGACAAAGACCCCCTTGAAGATGACGTTCATCATGTTCTCGATCTCCTCCTGCTGCTCCCGCAGCTGCCAAGAACCCACCCGGGATTTCAGGGGGGTGGGGTGGGGTGGGATGGGATGGAGGGAATGGATGGGATGGGGTGGGTGCTATCCCAGCAATCCCATCCCATTTATCCCATCCATCCCACCCCAATGTCCCACCCCATCCAATTCATCCCATCCCATCCCATGCATCCCACGCCACCCCACCCCACCCCATCCATCCCCTCCATTCCATCCCATCCCATAAAACCCCATCCCATCCCATCCCTCCCCTCCATTCCATCCCATCCCACTTCATCCCATCCCATCTCATCCCCCCCCACCCCATCCATCCCCTCCATCCCACCCCATTCATCCGATCCCACCCATCCCATCCCATCCCATCCATCCTATGCCACCCCACTCCATCCCATCAAATCCATCCCATCCCACCACATCCATCCCCTCCATTCCATTCCATCCCATTTCATCCCATCCCACCCCACCACATCCCATCCATCCCCTCCATCCCACCCCATTCATCCGATCCCATCCCATCCCATCCCATCCCATCCCATCCACCCCATTCCATCCCACCCCACCCCATCCATCCCCTCCATTCCATTCCATCCCATCCCATCCATCCCATTCCACCCCATTCCCCCCACCCCATCCCATCCCATCAATCCCACCCCATCCCATCCCTCCCCTCCATCCCATCCCACCCCACCCCATCCCACCCCACCCATCCCCTCCATCCCATCCCATCCCCTCCATCCCATCCCACCCCACCCCATCCCATCCCATCCCATTCCATCCCCTCCATCCCCTCCCATCCCATCCCATCCCATCCATCCCATCCCATCCACCCCATCCCATCCCATTCCATCCCATCCATCCCATTCCATCCCATCCATCCCATCCCATCCCATCCATCCCATCCCACCTCATCCCACCCCATCCCACCCCACCCCATCCCATCCATCCCATCCCATCCCCTCCACCCCATCCCATCCCATCCCATCCCATCCCATCCCATCCCACCCCATCCCATCCCATCCCATCCCCTCCATCCCATCCCATTCCATCCCCTCCATCCCATCCCATCCCATCCCATCCCATCCATCCCATCCCACCCCATCCCATCCCATCCCATCCCATCCCATCCACCCCATTCCATCCCACCCCATCCCATCCCATCCCCTCCACCCCATTCCATCCCATCCCATCCCATCCATCCCCTCCATCCCATCCCCTCCATCCCATCCACCCCATCCCATCCCACTCCATCCCATCCCATCCCATCCATCCCCTCCATCCCATCCCATCCCACCCCACCCCATCCCATCCCATCCCACCCCACCCCATCCCACCCATCCCATCCCATCCCCTCCATCCCACCCCATCCCATCCCATCCCATCCCACCCCACCCCACCCCACCCATCCCCTCCATCCCACCCCATCCCATCCAATCCCCTCCATCCCATCCCATCCCATCCCACCCCATCCCATCCCATCCCATCCCATCCATCCCATCCCATCCCATCCATCCCATCCCATCCATCCCATCCCATCCCATCCCATCCATCCCACCCCATCCCATCCCATCCCATCCCATCCCATCCCACCCCATCCCACCCCATCCCCTCCATCCCATCCCATCCCATCCCATCCCATCCCATCCCATCCCATCCCATCCATCCCATCCCATCCCATCCCATCTCCTCCACCCCATTCCACCCCATCCCACCCCACCCCTCCATCCCATCCCATTTATCCCATTTATCCCATTCCATCCACCCCACCCCACCCTATCCCATTTCTCCCATCCATCCCATCCCATCCCATCCATCCCATCCGATCCCATCCCATCCCATCCACCCCATCCCATCCCATCCCATCCCATCCCATCCATCCCCTCCATCCCATCCCCCCCATCCCATCCCATCCCATCCCATCCCATCCCCCCCATCCCATCCCATCCATCCCACCCCATCCCATTCCATCCCATCCCACCCATCCCACCCCATCCCATCCAATCCCATCAATCCCATCCCATCCCATCCCACCCCATCCATCCCATTCCATCCCATCCCATCCCATCCCATCAATCCCATCCCATCCCATCCCACCCCATCCCATCCCATCCCATCCCATCCCATCCATCCCATCCCATCCATCCCATCCCATCCCATCCCATCCCCTCCATCCCATTCCACCCCATTCCCCCCATCCCACCCCATCCCACCCCATCCCATCCCATCCCACCCCATCCCCCCCCCCCAATCCCCCTCCCAGCTCCCTCCTCACCTCCCTCTGGTTTTCCAGGAGCTTTTCCAGCTTCCCAGCAGCCCAGCGGGAGGGTCCCTTGTCCCGTTCCGCCCGGAACTGGCGCCGCTGGTTCTGTTGGGTCAGAGCCAGGCCCAGAGCCACCTCCACCAGCGCCGTCATCAGCTTCAGGGCTTGGGGGAACAGAGAGAGGGGGGTGAGGGGAGACCCCCACCCCAATGATTCCAGGGATTCTGGGATTCTGGGATTCTGGGATTCTAGGATTCTGGGATTCTGATTCTAGGATTCTGGGATTTGGGATTCTGGGATTCTGATTCTAGGATTCTGGGATCTGGGATTCTGGGATTCTAGGATTCTGGGATTCTGGGATTCTGAGATTCTAGGATTCTGGGATTCTGGGATTCTGGGATTCTGGGATTCTAGGATTCTGGGATTCTGGGATTCTGGGATTCTGGGATTCTAGGATTCTGGGATTCTGGGATTCTGGGATTCTGGGATTCTAGGATTCTAGGATTCTGATTCTGGGATTCTGGGATTCTGGGATTCTAGGATTCTAGGATTCTGATTCTAGGATTCTGGGATGCTGGGATTCTGGGATTCTGGGATTCTGATTCTGGAATTCTGGGATTCTAGGATTCTGGGATTCTGGGATTGTAGGATTCTAGGATTCTGATTCTAGGATTCTGGGATTTGGGATTCTGGGATTCTGGGATTCTATGATTCTAGGATTCTGGGATTCTAGGATTCTAGGATTCTGATTCTAGGATTCTGGGATTCTGGGATTCTGGGATTCTAGGATTCTGGGATTCTAGGATTCTGGGATTCTGGGATTCTGGGATTCTAGGATTCTGGGATTCTAGGATTCTGGGATTCTGGGATTCTGGGATTCTAGGATTCTGGGATTCTAGGATTCTAGGATTCTGGGATTCTGGGATTCTGGGATTCTAGGATTCTAGGATTCTGGGATGCTGGGATTCTGGGATTCTAGGATTCTGGGATTCTGGGATTCTAGGATTCTGGGATTCTAGGATTCTGGGATTCTGGGATTCTGGGATTCTAGGATTTTAGGATTCTGGGATTCTGGGATTCTGGGATTCTAGGATTCTAGGATTCTGGGATTCTGGGATTCTGGGATTCTGGGATTCTGGGATTCTGTGATTCTGGGATGCTGGGATGCTGGGATTCTGGGATTCTGGGATTCTAGGATTCTGATTCTAGGATTCTGGGATTTGGGATTCTGGGATTCTGATTCTAGGATTCTGGGATCTGGGATTCTGGGATTCTGGGATTCTAAGATTCTGGGATTCTAGGATTTTAGGATTCTGGGATTCTGGGATTCTGGGATTCTGGGATTCTGGGATTCTAGGATTTGGATTCTGGGATTCTGGGATTCTGGGATTTTAGGATTCTGGGATTCTGGGATTCTGGGATTCTGGGATTCTGGGATTCTGGGATTCTAGGATTTGGATTCTGGGATTCTGGGATTCTGGGATTTTAGGATTCTGGGATTCTGGGATTCTGGGATTCTGGGATTCTGCGATTCTAGGATTCTGGGATTCTGGGATTCTAGGATTCTGATTCTAGGATTCTGGGATTTGGGATTCTGGGATTCTGGGATTCTAGGATTCGGATTCTGGGATTCTGGGATTTGGGATTCTAGGATTCTGGGATTCTGATTCTAGGATTCTGGGATTTGGGATTCTGGGATTCTGATTCTAGGATTCTGGGATCTGGGATTCTGGGATTCTGGGATTCTGAGATTCTAGGATTCTGGGATTCTGGGATTCTAGGATTCTAGGATTCTGATTCTGGGATTCTGGGATTCTGGGATTCTAGGATTCTAGGATTCTGATTCTAGGATTCTGGGATGCTGGGATTCTGGGATTCTGGGATTCTAGGATTCTGGGATTCTGATTCTAGGATTCTGGGATGCTGGGATTCTGGGATTCTGGGATTCTAGGATTCTGATTCTGGGATTCTGGGATTTGGGATTCTGGGATTCTGGGATTCTAGGATTCTGATTCTAGGATTCTGGGATTTGGGATTCTGGGATTCTAGGATTCTGGGATTCTGGGATTCTAGGATTCTAGGATTCTATAATTCTAGGATTCTAGGATTCTAGGATTCCATGATTCCATGACTCTAGGATTCTATGATTGTAGGATTCTATGATTCTAGGATTCTAGGATTTTATGATTCTAGGATTCCAGGATTCTAGGATTCTATGACTCTAAGATTCTAAGTTTCCAGGATTCTAGGATTCTATGATTCCATGATTCCAGGACTCTATGATTCTATAATTCTATGATTCCATGATTCTAGGATTCTAGGATTCTGGGATTCTGGGATTCTAGGATTCCATGATTCTAGGATGATTCCATGATTCCATGATTCTAGGATTCTATGATTCCATGATTCTAGGATTCTAAGATTCTAGGATTGTAGGATTCTAGGATTCTAGGATTCTGTAATTCCATGATTCTAGGATGATTCTAGGATTCTATGATTCCATGATTCTAAGATTCTAAGATTCTATGATTCCATGATTCTATGATTCTAGGATTCCAGGATCCTATGATTCCATGATTCTAGGATTCTAGGATTCTGGGATTCTAAGATTCTAGGATTCTAGGATTCTAGGATTCTATAATTCGAGGATTTTAGGATTCTGGGATTCTGGGATTCTATGATTCTAAGATTCTAGGATTCTAGGATTCTATAATTCCATGATTCCATGATTCTAGGATTCTAGGATGATTCTAGGATTCCATGATTCCATGATTCTATGATTCTACGATGATTCTATGATTCTAAGATTCTATGATTCTATGATTTTAGGATTCTATGATTCTAAGATTCCAGGATTCTAGGATTCCATGATTCTAGGATGATTCTAGGATTCCATGATTCCATGATTCCATGATTCTAAGATTCTAGGATTCTAGGATGATTCCATGAATCCATGATTCTATGATTCTAGGATGATTCTAGGATGATTCTATGATGATTCCATGATTCCATGAATCCATGATTCTATGATTCCATGATTCTAGGATGATTCCATGATCCCATGATCCCATGATTCTATGATTCTAGGATGATTCCATGATTCCATGATTCTATGATTCTATGATTCTAGGATGATTCCATGATTCTAGGATGATTCTAGGATTCTAGGATGATTCTACGATGATTCCATGATTCCATGATTCTAAGATTCTACGATTCTATGATTCCATGATTCCATGATTCTAGGATGATTCTAGGATTCTAGAATTCTAGAATTCCATGATTCTAGGATGATGATTCCATGATTCTATGATGATTCTATGATTCCATGATTCCATGATTCTAAGATTCTAGGATTCTAGGATGATTCCATGATTCCATGATTCCATGATGATTCTATGATGATTCCATGATTCCATGAATCCATGATTCTATGATTCCATGATTCTAGGATGATCCCATGATCCCATGATCCCATGATTCTATGATTCTAGGATGATTCCATGATTCCATGATTCCATGATTCTATGATTCTAAGATTCTATAATTCTATGATTCTATGATTCCATGATTCTAGGATTCTATGATGATTCTATGATTCTGATTCTGTGATTCTAGGATTCTAGAATTCTGTGATTCTAGGATTCTAGGATGATTCTAGGATTCTAGGATGATTCTAGGATGATTCCATGATTCTAAGATTCTACGATTCTATGATTCCATGATTCTATGATTCTAGGATTCTAGGATGATTCTAAGATTCCAGGATTCTAGGATTCCATGATTCCATGATTCTAGGATGATTCTAGGATTCTAGAATTCTATAATTCCATGATCCCATGATTCTAAGATTCTAGGATTCTATGATTCTAGGATTCTATAATTCTAAGATTCCAGGATTCGATGATTCCATGAATCCATGATTCTATGATTCCATGATTCTAGGATGATCCCATGATCCCATGATTCTAGGATTCCATGATCCCATGATTCCATGATTCTAGGATGATTCTAGGATGATTCTAGGATGATTCTAGGATTATCCCACGATCCCATGATCCCATGATTCCAGGGGTGCTCCCTACCCATGATTCCAGGGGTGCTCCCTACCCGCCAGGGTGCTGGTGTGCCGGAACGCCCGGACCTGGGAGTCGGAGAGGCCGACGAGGAGGGAGAGGAGGGAATCCATGAGGAACTCGTCGTAGAGGATGCTGAAACGGACCCGTTGGACCAGGACCCCCAGGACCTGGCAGAACCCCGCTCGGAACCGGCGCCAGGGCCGGGAGGGGAGGGCCAAGGGGTATCCCGGGGAGTCCTGAGGAAAAGGGGGGGGAAAAAGGTTTGGGATGGATGGGGGGGGAATGAGGGGAATGGGGGGAATGGGGTGGGAATGAGGGGGTGAGGGGGTAAAGGGGGTAAAGGGGGGAAATGGGGGAAATGGGATGGGAATGAGGGGGTGAGGGGGGGAAATGGGGGGAATGGGGTAAATGGGATGGGAATGAGGGGATAAATGGGATAAATGGGGGAAATGGGGGAAATGGGGTAAATGGGGTAAATGGGATAGATGGGGTAAATGGGGTAAATGGGATGGGATGGATGGGATGGATGGGATGGATGGGGTAAATGGGGTAAATGGGGTAAATGGGTTGGGATGGATGGGATAAGTGGGGTAAATGGGGTAAATGGGATAAATGAGATAAATGGGATGGGAATGAGGGGATAAATGGGATTAATGGGATGGATGGGATGGGATGGATGGGAATGATGGGGTAAATGGGGTAAATGGGATAAATGGGATAAATGGGGTAAATGGGATGGATGGGGTAAATGGGATGGATGGGGTAAATGGGGTAAATGGGATGGGAATGAGGGGATAAATGAGGTAAATGGGGTAAATGGGATGGGAATGATGGGGTAAATGGGATAAATGGGATAAATGGGATAAGTGGGATGGATGGGATAAATGGGATAAATGAGGTAAATGGGATAAATGGGATAAATGGGGTAAATGGGATAAATGGGGTAAATGGGATAAATGGGATGGATGGGATGGGATGGATGGGAATGATGGGGTGAGGGGGGGTAAATGGGGTAAATGGGATAAATGGGGTAAATGGGATGGGATGAGATAAATGGGAAAAATGGGGGTAAATGGGGTAAATGGGGGTAAATGGGATGGGATGGATGGGATGGATGGGGTAAATGGGGTAATTGGATGGATGGGATAAGTGGGGTAAATGGGATGGATGGGATGGGGTGGGAATGATGGGGTGAGGGGGGTAAATGGGGTAAATGGGATGGGAATGAGGGGATAAATGGGGTAAGTGGGGTAAATGGGATAAATGGGATGGGAATGAGAAGAAAAATGAGATAAATGGGATTAATGGGATGGGAATGAGGGGATAAATGGGATTAATGGGATGAATGGGGTAAATGGGATAAATGGGATGGGAATGAGAGGAAAAATAGGATAAATGGGATGGATGGGGTAAATGGGATAAGTGGGATAAACAGGATGGGAATGAGGGGATAAATAGGATAAATGGGATAAATGGGATGGGATGAATGGGAATGATGGGATAAATGGGATAAACGGGATGGGATGGATGGGATAAATGGGATAAATGGTATGGGATAAATGGGAATGATGGAATAAATGGGATAAATGGGATGGATGGGATAAATAGGATAAATGGGACAAATGGCAATGATGGGAAAAATGGGATAAATGGGATGGGGCAGGATAGGATGAATGGGATAAATGGGATGAGATGGGATGGGATGGGATAAATGGGATGGGATTGATGGGATGGGGTGAAATGGGATGGATGGGATGGGAATGATGGGATAAATGGGATAAATGGGATGGGATAAATGGGATGGGGTGGGGTGGGATAGGGTGGATGGGATGGGAGGGAGGGAAGGGTTAGGATGGATGGGATGGGATGGGATGGAATGGGATGGATGGGATGGGAAGGGATGGGATGGGATGGGATGGGGTGGGATGGGATGGGATGGGATGGGATGGGATGGATGGGAAGGGATGGGATGGGATGGGGTGGGATGGGATGGGATGGATGGGATGGGATGGGATGGGATGGGATGGGATGGGATGGGATGGGATGGATGGGAAGGGATGGGATGGGATGGGGTGGGTGGATGGGATGGATGGGATGGGGGTGGGATTGGGTGGATGGGATGGATGGGAAGGGATAACTGGGATGGGATGGGAAGGGATGGGATGGGATAACTGGGATTGGATGGGATGGAACGGGGGGGGGGGGGGGGAGTTAAGCCCAGGGACCCCCCCTTTCCCCACCCACCCCCCCTCTTCCCACCTCCTGGAATTTCTCCGTCAGCTGCCGGATGATCTCCGAGTTCTGCAGCTCCCGGAACATCTTCTGGGTCACCACGCCTGGAAAAAAAGGGGAGGGGACACAAGGGGTGATGGGACGGGGGGGAACAATCAGCAGAGACCCCCCCCCCCCCAAAAAAAAAAAAACCCCCCCCCACCTCTGCACCCGCAGGAACGGACGAGGAAGTTGGCGAGCTCCAGGAAGCCCGACTCCCGGTCCTGCTTGTAGCTGTCCAACCACTCATCCACCACCACCTGGGGGGGGCACAGGGACACCAGATGGGACCCCCCCAACCCCGAGGGTCCCCTTGTCCCCCCCTTGTCCCCAGGAGTTACCTCCACGGCCACCTTGCCCGATTTGATGGCCTCAAAGAGGGGGTTGGACTCTGGGCTGCTGCTCCCTTCCCTGCTCGGTTCCTTCTTCTGAGGATGCTTGGAAATTTGGGGGGGGGGACATGTTGGGGAGGGGGCTTGGGGACAGTCCCCACTCTTGGGGGTCCCCTTGTCCCCTCTTTGTCCCCAGGAGTTGCCTCCAAAGCCACCTTGCCCGATTTGGTGGCCTCAAACAGGGGGTTGGACTCCGGGGTGCTGCTCCCTTCCCTGCTCGGTTCCTTCCTCTGAGGATGCTTGGAAATTTGGGGGGGGGGGGGACAAACAAAAGGGGGGGGTTGGGGACAGTCCCCACTCTTGGGGGTCCCCTTGTCCCCTCTTTGTCCCCAGGAGTTGCCTCCACAGCCACCTTGCCCGATTTGGTGGCCTCAAAGAGGGGGTTGGACTCCTGGCTGCTGCTCCCTTCCCTGCTCGGCTCCTTCCTCTGAGGATGCTTGGAAATTTGGGGGGGGGGGGGGACACAAAAAAAGGGGGGGTTGGGGACAGTCCCCACTCTTGGGGGTCCCCTTGTCCCCTCTTTGTCCCCAGGAGTTGCCTCCAAAGCCACCTTGCCCAATTTGGTGGCCTCAAAGAGGGGGTTGGGGTCTGGGGTGCTGCTCCCTTCCCTGCTCGGTTCCTTCCTCTGAGGATGCTTGGAAATTTGGGGGGGGGGACACAAAAAAAGGGGGGGTTGGGGACAGTCCCCACTCTTGGGGGTCCCCTTGTCCCCTCCTTGTCCCCAGGAGTTGCCTCCAAAGCCACCTTGCCCGATTTGGTGGCCTCAAAGGGGGGGTTGGGGTCTGGGGTGCTGCTCCCTTCCCTGCTCGGCTCCTTCCTCTGAGGATGCTTGGAAATTTGGGGGGGGGGGGGACAAACAAAAGGGGGGGGTTGGGGACAGTCCCCACTCTTGGGGGTCCCCTTGTCCCCTCCTTGTCCCCAGGAGTTGCCTCCACGGCCACCTTGCCCGATTTGATGGCCTCAAAGAGGGGGTTGGACTCCGGGGTGCTGCTCCCTTCCCTGCTCGGCTCCTTCCTCTGAGAACGCTTGGAAATTTGGGGGGGGGGACACAAAAAAAGGGGGGGTTGGGGACTGTCCCCACTCTTGGGGGTCCCCTTGTCCCCCCCTTGTCCCCAGGAGTTGCCTCCAAAGCCACCTTGCCCGATTTGGTGGCCTCAAAGGGGTTGTTGGACTCCGGGGTGCTGCTCCCTTCACTGCTCAGCTCCTTCCTCTGAGGATGCTTGGAAATTTGGGGGGGGGGGACACAAAAAAAGGGGGGGGTTGGGGACAGTCCCCACTCTTGGGGGTCCCCTTGTCCCCTCTTTGTCCCCAGGAGTTGCCTCCAAAGCCACCTTGCCCGATTTGGTGGCCTCAAACAGGGGGTTGGACTCTGGGGTGCTGCTCCCTTCCCTGCTCGGTTCCTTCCTCTGAGGACGCTTGGAAATTTGGGGGGGGGGGGACACAAAAAAAGGGGGGTTGGGGACAGTCCCCACTCTTGGGGGTCCCCCTTGTCCCCTCTTTGTCCCCAGGAGTTGCCTCCAAAGCCACCTTGCCCGATTTGGTGGCCTCAAAGAGGGGGTTGGACTCTGGGGTGCTGCTCCCTTCCCTGCTCAGCTCCTTCCTCTGAGGATGCTTGGAAATTTGGGGGGGGGGACACACGTTGAGGAGGGGGCTTGGGGACAGCCACCCCCCCAGGGGTCCCCTTGTCCCCTCCTTGTCCCCAGGAGTTGCCTCCAAAGCCACCTTGCCCGATTTGGTGGCCTCAAACAGGGGGTTGGACTCCTGGCTGCTGCTCCCTTCCCTGCTCGGTTCCTTCCTCTGAGGATGCTTGGAAATTTGGGGGGGGGGGACACAAAAAAAGGGGGGGTTGGGGACAGTCCCCACTCTTGGGGGTCCCCTTGTCCCCTCTTTGTCCCCAGGAGTTGCCTCCACAGCCACCTTGCCCGATTTGGTGGCCTCAAAGGGGGGGTTGGGCTCCGGGGTGCTGCTCCCTTCCCTGCTCAGCTCCTTCCTCTGAGGATGCTTGGAAATTTGGGGGGGGGGACACAAAAAAAGGGGGGGGTTGGGGACAGTCCCCACTCTTGGGGGTCCCCTTGTCCCCTCTTTGTCCCCAGGAGTTGCCTCCAAAGCCACCTTGCCCGATTTGGTGGCCTCAAAGGGGTTGTTGGACTCTGGGGTGCTGCTCCCTTCACTGCTCAGCTCCTTCCTCTGAGGATGCTTGGAAATTTGGGGGGGGGGGGGACACAAAAAAAGGGGGGGTTGGGGACAGTCCCCACTCTTGGGGGTCCCCTTGTCCCCTCCTTGTCCCCAGGAGTTGCCTCCAAAGCCACCTTGCCCGATTTGGTGGCCTCAAAGAGGGGGTTGGACTCCGGGGTGCTGCTCCCTTCCCTGCTCGGCTCCTTCCTCTGAGGATGCTTGGAAATTTGGGGGGGGGGGGGACACAAAAAAAAGGGGGGGGTTGGGGACACCCGCGTGCCCCCCACTCCCTGAGGGTCCCCTTGTCCCCTCCTTGTCCCCAGGAGTTGCCTCCAAAGCCACCTTGCCCGATTTGGTGGCCTCAAAGGGGTTGTTGGACCCTGATGTGCTGCTCCCTTCCCTGCTCGGCTCCTTCCTCTGAGGATGCTTGGAAATTTGGGGGGGGGGGACACAAAAAAAGGGGGGGGTTGGGGACAGTCCCCACTCTTGGGGGTCCCCTTGTCCCCTCTTTGTCCCCAGGAGTTGCCTCCAAAGCCACCTTGCCCGATTTGGTGGCCTCAAAGGGGGGGTTGGACCCTGATGTGCTGCTCCCTTCCCTGCTCGGCTCCTTCCTCCGGGGACGCTTGGAAGCCTGGGGGGGGGGGGGGGGGGGGAGGGGGGGGTGTCACGCGTGGGGGGGGGGGGGGGGCTTTGGGGACACCCCCCCACCCCCTCAGAGGACACGAGTGGGGGGGCTCAGGCCGTACAGGTGCCCGGGGGGGTCCCCTTTTCCCACGGGGCCTCAGGGTCTCCTCGAAGTCGCTGCCGGAGTCGCCGCTGCTCAAGTCCCTGGGGAGGGGGGGGGGGGGGGACAAAAAAAAAAAAAAAAAAAAAAAAAAAGGGGTGGGGGGGGGTGCAGCCGGGACCCCCCCCCACCCCAATAACCCCCCATCCACTCACGAGCTGTCAGGAGTGGGGTGGTGATGGTGTGTGGGGGGGCTGCTGGAGCCCCCCGGGATGCGGGAGGAGCGGCGGGGGGGGGGGCATGGCCTGGGGGGGGGGGGAACAGGGGGTGAGGATTGGGGGGACCCCCCCCCCAAAATAGGGGAGCTGAGACCCCCCAGGGACCCCCCAGGAAGGGACGGGGACATCAGGAGGATGGGGGGGGCCCTGACACCCCCCCCTCCCCCCTCCCCGGGGGTCACACTGGGGGGGGGTCAGAGCCCCCCAATTCGGGTCCCATTGGGGACGGGGGGGGGGGGGGGGTCACAATATGGGGGGGGGTCAGAGCCCCCCAGTTGGGGTCCCACTGGGGACAGGGGGGGTCAGAGCCCCCCCCAGGTCACAATTTGGGGGGGTCAGAGCCCCCCCAACCCCCCCCGGGGTCACACTGGGGGGGGGTCAGAGCCCCCAGTTCGAGTCCCATTGGGGACAGGGGGGGTCAGAGCCCCCCCCCGGGGTCACATTTGGGGGGGTCAGAGCCCCCCCAACCCCCCCCGGGGTCACACTGGGGGGGGGTCAGAGCCCCCCCAATTCGGGCCCCATTGGGGACCTGACCCCCCCGAACCCCCCCGGGGTCACAATTTGGGGGGGTCAGAGCCCCCCAACCCCCCCCGGGGTCACACTGTGGGGGGGTCAGAGCCCCCCCAACCCCCCCGGGGTCACACTGGGGGGGGGGTCAGAGCCCCCAATTCGGGTCCCATTGGGGACAGGGGGGGTCAGAGCCCCCCCCGGGGTCACATTGGGGGGGGTCAGAGCCCCCCAACTTGGGTCCCATTGGGGACCTGACCCCCCCAAACCCCCCCGGGGTCACAATCTGGGGGGGTCAGAGCCCCCCAACCCCCCCCGGGGTCACACTGGGGGGGGTCAGAGCCCCCCAGTTGGGGTCCCATTGGGGACAGGGGGGGTCAGAACCCCCCCCCGGGGTCACATTTGGGGGGGTCAGAGCCCCCCAGCTTGGGTCCCATTGGGGACCTGACCCCCCCAAACCCCCCCCGGGGTCACAATCTGGGGGGGTCAGAGCCCCCCAACCCCCCCCCGGGGTCACACTGGGGGGGGTCAGAGCCCCCCAATTCGTGTCCCATTGGGGACAGGGGGGGTCAGAGCCCCCCCCGGGTCACATTTGGGGGGGGTCAGAGCCCCCCAGTTTGGGTCCCATTGGGGAGCTGATCCCCCCGAACCCCCCCCGGGGTCACATTTTGGGGGGGTCAGAGCCCCCCAACCCCCCCCGGGTTCACAGTGGGGGGGGGGTCAGAGCCCCCCAATTCGGGTCCCATTGGGGACAGGGGGGGTCAGAGCCCCCCCGGGGTCACATTAGGGGGGGGGTTGGGGGGTCCTTTACCCTCCCCCCCCCCCCCCCATTTTCCCTCCTCCCCCTCCCACCCCCCCCCCCCCAATTCCTGCCTCGCCTCGCGCCGCCGCCGACGTCACGCCCCGCACGTGCGGGTGCCCGAGGCTCAGTGCGCAGGCGCGGCCCCGCCCGGCACGTGCCGGAGGGGGGGGGGGGGGTGGGGGAGGGGGGTGGGGGAGGGGGCGTGTCCTGGGGTGGGGGTGGGGGGAGGGGTCAGAAAAGTCCCGGATGAGGGGGGAAAGGGGAAAGGAGGGGGGGGGGCGGTCCCTAAAAACGGGGGGGTGGGGGGGGGGGGGGGAGGGATCGGGATCGGGATCGGGATCGGGATCGGGATCGGGTCCGGGTCCGGGTCCGGGTCCAGATCTGGATCTGGGATTGGGGATCGGGATCGGATCCGGATCTGGATCGGGGATCGGGATCGGGATCGGGATCGGGATCGGGATCGGGTCCGGGTCCGGGTCCGGGTCCGGGTCTGGGTCCAGATCTGGATCTGGGATTGGGGATCGGGATCGGGATCGGATCCGGATCTGGATCGGGGATCGGGATCGGGATCGGGATCGGGATCAGGATCGGGATCGGGATCGGGTCTGGGTCCGGGTCCGGGTCTGGGTCCAGAA